>NC_090653.1:276627381-276772381 GCF_040937935.1 Hyperolius riggenbachi
GCATGGGAGGACTGGCCAGGGGGGAAGGGGGGAGATTTCCCCCCAGGCTGCCTCTCATTTAATGATTTAGGGCTGGTACTGTGAATGGTGAATTCAGGTGTTTGTATAAGGCAATGTGAAACACTAGGCTGAATGAGGGAAATAAACGCCCAGAGCAATTGCAGGGCAGGCAAGCTAGTAAATATACACAGCATGATACAGAGCAGAGGCTTGCCTGCAGGGTCCGTGGGAAAAAAATCTGTCTGGTCTCTCACCATTGTTAACTGCATGTGCACAGCTACATAAGATATTGTCTAGGATGAAAAGTTTTCGACAGTCCCTACACTCTAGAAGGGCTTCTTGCAGGACTTGTGTAAGACCGTTGTAACTCAAAATGTGTTATGTGCCCCCCCCCCCCCCCCCCCCCCCCGGTGCCAGTGCATTTATACTTTACCTGTCACGCTGTCCCTCGAGTGTCCTTGCTGTATTTCCCACGTGACTATCGGTATATAGCACGTGGGGCACGTGTGTGATGTCATTTAGGCTGGGGCTGCCGTGAAAACGGGCCTCTAGTTTGTGTTTTCCCCCCAGGCCAAAAGGTCCCAGTCCTCCCCTGCATACAGGGGACAGCTAAACACCAGGGAAACATAAAGGGGACCACTAGACACCAGGAAAATGCATCAGGGAACACTAGACACCAGGGAAACACATAGGGGACCACTAGACACCAAGGAAACACATAGGGAACCACTAGACACCAGGGAAACGCATAGGGGATGACTAGACACCAGGGAAACATATAGGGGACCACTAGACACCAGGGAAACACATAGGGGACCACTAGACACCAGGGAAACACATAAGGGACCACTAGACACCAGGGAAACACATAGGGGACCACTAGACACCAGGGAAACACATAGGGAACCACTAGACACCAGGGAAACACATAGGGGACCACTAGACACCAGGTAAACACATAGGGGACCACTAGACACCAGGGAAACACATTGGGGTACGACTAGACACCAGGAAAAAACAGAGGGGATGACTAGACACCAGGGAAACATATAGGGGACCGCTAAACACCAGAGAAACATAAAGGGGACCACTAGACACCAGGAAAACGCATTGGGGAACACTAGACACCAGGGAAACACATAGGGAACCACTAGACACCAGGTAAACACATAGGGGACGACTAGACACCAGGTAAACACATAAACACATGTTTCCGCATGCCTACCGACAGCCTAACGCTAGCCTATAGCCTACTCCTATCGCAACTAGAAACATTTTTATGAATGACCACCCAGAAGGCTGAAATACCGACAGCGGTGTTTCCCCGCACGGATTTACTTTACCGACAGCACTTTTAGGAATGATAGCCAAAGTGCTTACCCCTCAGCAGAGAACCTGAGGTCTGAGGGTGAACCGCCACTGCTGGTTACAGTGAAGGTAAAAAGGTAGACTTGCGTAGGGATGTACAAGATAGTCAAATGAAGCCTTAGGCCTCGTTCACATCATACGCGCTTCTGTGCATATTTGGAAGCGCATATGATGTGCTGAAACGCAGGAACGGCAGAAGGGAATAGACAGCCCATCTACCGTTCACATCTACTGAGCTGTGCAGCAGTACGATGCGCTAGGAAGCGCTTACGTACTGCTGCCTGCACTTTGCCCGCAAACACAGAGCTGATCCCATCACTGTCAATGGATGGGATCAGCGGCGCAGATGCCGTGCGATCGTACACGTTGCGTTCCAAACGCACGGCCATCTGCGCTGAAGAGATGTGAACGAGCCCTTATGCTGACCCCCAGTGGAGATAATGAAAATTACATCACTGGCTGGTCTGTTTATGTAGCACAGTACATTATATAGGATACTTATTTAATGAATACAAAATGTACTTGGTGTCATCTCACAACTGGCACAAGTCTGTACACTCTTTCTTGCTCTTCCTCTGTTTAGGACGTACACCAGAGCTGAGGGCTGATCTCATTGAAGACTTCAGACAGTTCGCCATGGAGCAAGGAATCACAGAAGACTCCATCTTCATGTTTCAGAATAAAGGTACATCTTTATATATCTCCATATGCAAAGACTATAGGACTGTGCATAACATTTGCAAAGTGCTTTTTTTTCACATAGGACTCAAAGTGCAGAGATATGTCTCAGATCGATAGTTAGTCGCGAGATGGAATGCGCTCCAAAGCATAATAAAAATTGTTATGTGTCCATAAATGCCAAACAGCATTTTCAATTTGACTTTTAGCGTCTCCAGGGTTGGATCTATCATGATTGGGTGTGGGTAAGGAGTTCCAAATGCTAGGGGCAGCATATTAATGTTGCATGTAGGGATGTTCAGAAATGCTGATTTCCTATTCCGCTAAAATGCCCATTTCTGCCAATGCAAATTCCTGATTCCGCAGATTTCCGATTTCTGTTTTCCAATTTCTCAGGCGGATTTTTGGTGATTTTTTTGCATTCTCCGATTGGCCAAATACTTCTGAGTTGACTGTATTCTCTGATTTGTCCAATGCTTCCGAGTTCTGTGATTGGGCTAAAATTACCGAGTTGCGGTATTTCCGTGTAAATCTCATTTCGGATCGGAAATGAGGAAATTCCAATTCCACAGAATCCAAATGAGGATCCCTAGTTGGATGTTCCTACAATCTCCAACACAGATGAATATAGGTTTTGTTATTCCCAGATCTGACCTGGTCTCCTATCATTTTTTTTTTTTTTTAAATGGGAAAGAGAGAGGGAAATGCGATTAACCACTTTAGGATCCTTGGTACGCATATCTACGCCCCTTTAAACTACACGTGTGGATCAGGGGAGTAGATATGCGTACTGCTGCCTTACCACCCTTGCGTTCACAATCCTTGCGCTGTTTTCCGTTGATCCACCGTCGCAGCCCCCTCCATCTGTGATCAGGGTGTGAGAACCTTTTTATTCTCAATCCCGATCACTGTTCCCGCGTCTTCGGAGAGCTTGTAAATGTCATACAAGCTCTCAGACCTGACACTTCAGTGTTCGGCCGTGTTCTATTAATAGAAACATGGTCTCAGTAGCACCATCTTGTTGTAAAAAAGTAAAATACACCTAATTATACCAGTATACTGTTTTACTTAGAGAGTTTACTATTATTATTTTTTATTTTATTACTTTTAACCCCTTCCAACCCTGCCCCAGTGTTACAGAAATAAAACACTTGTTAAAAAAAAAATGAAAAAAATATTTTTTTTATTTTTTTTTACATAAATAGTTCCCTTTTTTTTAATATGCACTTTTTTTTTTAATATGGATGTCATGAGAGTATATCACTGTTAATTTTGCAAAAAAAAAAAAAAGTCTTGTAATAAGTGAAATAGTATTAAAAATACCTAAATGGAAAAATGCTCCTTTATTTCCAGATAAAATATTTTTACCATACATTGTACTAGGGACACAATTTAAAACGTTGTAATAACCGGGACAAATGGGCAAATAAAATGTGTGGGTTTTATGTATCGAAGCATGTTTTATTTTAAAACTATAATGGCTGAAAACTGAGAAATAATCATTTTTTTTCTTTTTTCCTTATTACTCCCTTTTGCAATGCATATAAAATAAAATAATTCATAGTAAAAACTACCACCCAAAGAAAGCCTAATTTGTGGCCAAAAAAAGCAATATATAGATCATTTCAGCGTGATAAGTAACAATAAAGTTATCGCTGAATTAATGGGAGGAGCGCTGAAATGTGAAAGCTGTTTTTTTTTTACGGTAAAAAAACCTGTGATCTTGAAGTGGTTAAACCAAATACGATAGGGAGACTCAATCCACCACTTTAGACAGAAGCGTTCTAAATATGAATGGCCATTAGAACTGCTGTGGTAATGCTGGTGCTATAGAATACATATGGTTCTATCGATGACTATAATAATACTAGTAGACCCAAGCCTGTTTAAAAACGGGCTCTAGGTCTTTTTTCTGCCGCCGCTGCCAGTGCGCATGCGCCGCCCCCCTTGCTGGCCCGCCTACCTTGCTCGCCCGCCCACCTTGCTCCCTGGTCCCGTCCAGCTGTCTGTTACTGCGCACATGCGCAGTAGCAAAGAACAGGGACACAGAGACAGCTGGATGCAGCGACACAGTGATTTTATTGTACAGGATATTTAGCATTAAATAGACAAAAGTCTATTGACTTGTATATGATTATGTTCAGGCATATGCTGCGCGGTGTACAGGTAGTCCCCGACTTACGAACAACCTGCCGATACGAACGGCATGGATTCTGTGTTTCCATGGGAACAAGTAAAAAAAAATGTTCAAATTGGACTTGTAGTTTTTGAGAAAATGTATTTAAAAAAATTCAAAGAAAAAATGACTTTTAAACTTGTATAAGCAGGTACAGGGGGCAGATGTGACACAGAGGGGGACACTGGAGGCACAGAGAGGAGGTACAGGGGACAGAGATGGCACAATGTTCCGACTAAAGAACAGAATCAGGTTAAGAAAAAACCTACAGTCCCTATCTCGCTACAGTCTCTATCTCGTTCGTTAACCGGGGGCAACCTGTATATCACACAGGGATGCACTCTAACAGAAATCACACCCTCAAAGCATGCAAGGCACATAAAATGCGTGGATAATGCGTTTACATGTCTTTTTAAAGAGAACCTGAACTGAAAATTAAAAGTCAAAATACATAAACACGTCATACTAACCTCCCATGTAGTCTACTCATCAATCTCTTTCTCCTCTTATGTGTCCTATTTGTCCGCTGTGATCAATGGAATTCCCTGTCCTCCATTTTGAAAATGGCCATTACCCCATAACAGCTTCCTGGTCGGCACACTGTTACACTGTAATATCGCCCACTTAAACCATAGGGAAACGTGGACATTACCTTGCACATTCAGTTGCAACTGACAGCAACTGATATATTTCAGTTTTGACAAAATATTGATCTATTTGGATGCAGTAGTGTCTGAATCACACCTGAAACAAGCATGCAGCTAATCTTGTCAGCAGGGGCATAACAATAGATCCTGCAGGGGATGCATCCTGAGGGACTGACAACTAAGGGCATGGAGAGAGAACAAACGTTCTGCTCTCTGCACAATTGTTCTAATGACTGCATCTGCTCACCCACTGATAGCAAATCATACAAAGTTTTGTAGACAAAGATTTGTAGACAGTCCCCATTCAGTGTGCAGAGGGAGTGGGCCCCATCCAAAATTTTGCAAGGGTGGCCCAGCGATTTCTAGTTATGCCCCTGCTTGTCAGATCTGACAATAATATCAGAAACACCTGATCTGCTGCATGCTTGTTCAGGGGCTATGGCTAATAGTATTAGACACAGAGGAGCAGCAGGGCTGCCAGGCAACTGGCATTGCTTAAAAGGAAATAAATATGGCAGCCTCCATATCACTCTCACTTCGGATTCACTTTAAGGCACACTGGAAAACAAATCATGATGCACAGAAAAGCATTGCAGCACACTAAATAACACAGAAAAACACATAAAAAGTGTGTGTTATTACAATAGTTTTTCAAAAATAGTCATGTAAACAGACCTCAGTATTATTATTTTTATGTATATAGCTGTTCTTTAATAGGAATGAATATCTATTTCTGGCATTATTTGTAAGATGAAACAAAACATTTATGTGACGGATGCTGTAAACGCACAAATGTAGACACAATCATGAAACGTTTAGAAATGATGATGTACTTTGTGTCTCCGGACAGGTGAATGCAGCCCGGGGGACATTGAGGTGATACCCAGGGTAAGTGTCAGTGGCTCCCCCTGCTGGTGGTCATTATATTCCTGGTGGTGTAACATGGGGGCGGGCAGGGCCAGTTCTATTAACAGTGGGGCCCCAGGGCAAAATTATCCCTGGGGCCCCCAACCACAAAGCAGCATTAGGGGCCCTTTGTTGCAGCCAAATTTCCCTCCTGGGCCCCTGAGCTGGTTGCTGACCTTCCCTCCCCAATCACCTCCCAACTTAACTGGTCAGCACGGTGGCGTAGTGGTTAGCGCTCTCGCCTTGCCGTGCTGGATTCCTGGTTCAAATCCCAGCCAGGTCAACATCTGCAATGATTTTGTATATCCCCCCCCCCCCCCCCGTATATGTGTGGGTTTCCTCCGGGAACTCAGACTCCGGTTTCCTCCCACATCCCCAAAAAACATACAGATAAGTTAGTTGGCTTCTCCCTAAAATTGGCCCTAGACTATGATACATGCACTACACGGTAGATACAGAGACATAGGACTGTGGTAGGGACTGGATTTTGAGCCCCTCTGAGGGACAGTTAGTGACAAGACAATATACTCTGTACAGCGCTGCGTAATATGTCGGCGCTATATAAATACTTAAATAAATAAACTGCACTCCCTTGGGCCCCTGCAGAGTGTTTGGCAGTGTAGAGTCTCTGCCCGCCAGCACAGGTGAGACACTACCTTGCCAAAGGCTCTGCAGATGCCATGGGGAGCAACAGTTAAGATGTAGGAGGGGCCACCTTGGGGGCCCCTACAGGCCCCCTTTGCCTCTATGGTAGCGTTGGCCCTGGGGGAGGGTGTTTTGAGTGCATCAATTTCAGCACAAAATCTTAGTCATTGTCTTCCGAAATACCCAGAAAGATCAATGTCTTCCGAAATACCCAGAAAGATCAATGTCTTCCGAGATACCCAGAAAGATCAATGTCTTCCGAAATACCCAGAAAGTAAAGTTGAAGAGAAATCGAAAGCCCAATATGGTGTATGTCAAAATTGATGGGATAAATGAAACAGTGAGATGGTAATACTCACAAACACGGGTTACCACCTAGGTAACCACTCATTAGGCAGGTGAGGAGATTAGACCTGTCCTCACTCAGGATTAAGAAGTCGCTCTCTGTAGATAGGAAGGGGGTAGATCACCCCTCCACGTGGGGTGGACTCAAATATATTGGTAGGTGAACAGAGGCGCCAGAAGGATAAAAGTACATACAATTTTTAAAAAATTGCCGGGAGGAAGTGGTGGACTCGCCTCTGTTAAAGCAGACACCAAGAACTGTAAATATATAGATATACACATTTATATATATGTAAATATATAGATATACACAAGCTCTGCTTGCTATAACTGAATTGCTGTTGTTTATCCCCTGCTTATTGCCTGAAGAAGTGGGCTGTGCCTGCGAAACGCGTTGCATCTTTGGGGTATTTTTAATAAATGTGTATATCTATATATTTACAGTCCTTGGTGTCTGCTTTAACGGAGGCAAGTCCACCACTTCCTCCCAGCAATTTTTTAAACATTTTATGTACTTTTATCATTCTGGCGCCTCTGTTCACCTACCGAAATACCCAGAAAGATCAATGTCTTCCGAAATACCAAGAAAGATCAATGTCTTCCAAAATACCAAGAAAGATCAAGGTCTTCCGAAATACCCTTAAAGATCAAGGTCTTACGAAATACCCATAAAGATCAAGGTCTTACGAAATACCCATAAAGATCAAGGTCTTACGAAATACCCAGAAAGATCAATGTCTTTCAAAAGTCCCAGTAAGATCAAGGTCTTCCAAAATACCCAGAAAGATCAAGGTCTTCCGAAATACCCAGAAAGATCAAGGTCTTCCGAAATACACAGAAAGATCAAGGTCTTCCGAAATACCCAGAAAGATCAAGGTCTTCCGAAATACCCAGAAAGATTGACGTCTTCCGAAATACCCAGAAGGATCAAGGTCTTCCGAAATACCCAGAAGGATCAAGGTCTTCCGAAATACCCAGAAGGATCAAGGTCTTCCGAAATACCCAGAAAGATCAAGGTCTTCCGAAATACCCAGAAAGATCAAGGTCTTCCGAAATACCCAGAAGGATCAAGTTCTTCCGAAATACCCAGAAAGATCAATGTCTTCCGAAATACCCAGAAAGATCAACATCTTCCGAAATACCCAGAAAGATCACTGTCTTCCGAAATACCCAGAAAGATCAAGGTCTTCCGAAATACCCAGAAAGATCACGGTCTTCCGAAATACCCAGAAAGATCAACATCTTTCGAAATACCCAGAAAGATCACTGTCTTCCGAAATACCCAGAAAGATCAAGGTCTTCTGAATATACCCAGAAAGATCAAGGTCTTCCGAATATACCCAGAAAGATCAATGTCTTCCAAAATACCCAGAAAGATCGACATCTTCTGAAATACCCAGAAAGATCAAGGTCTTCCGAAATACCCAGAAAGATCAATGTCTTCCTAAATACCCAGAAAGATCAATGTCTTCCGAAATACCCAGAAAGATCAATGTCTTCCGAAATACCCAGAAACATCAATGCCTTCGGTTTCTCAAAATCAAGATCAAGTTCAGCGTTCTAGAAATGTTGATATGTAAACCAAGGGGCCTAAATAGAGGGGAGCAGCACAAGTGACCTCAGGGGGGCCCAGAGCTGTGGGGGGACTACTAACCTTCCCTTCCTCCGACACAGGAAACAATACTTCAAGTGGTTTTGTGGCTACACTTGTGATGAGTGTTTTATGACCCTTGTGAGATGGTCCCCAAGCCCGTGAAGGGCAAAAATGGAAGGCAAGGGAAGGGGAGTGAATATTGGGGGGGGGGGCACCATCAAAATTTTGCTGGGGGCTCAATGAATTGTAGTTACGCCACTGACAGGGTCGTAACTACAGGAAAGCAGACCCTTAGATTGCAGAGGGACCCAGAGCTGTAAAGGGGGCCCCAACTACTTCTTCACTACGTCCCATAAAGGGGTCCGTCGTTCAAAATATTATTTTTTTTTTTGTTATGGGAGTGAAGATTACGATGTGAATACTTGCTTTATGGCTCTTGCAAGATGGGCCCCCGGGCTGTAAGGCAGGGCCGGATTTACCGTAAGGCACTGTAGGCATGTGCCTACAGGCGCCTGATGATGGAAGGGCGGCTCACTCCTCTCCACTAGTGCCTCCCTCCTTCCCTATGCAGAGTCCCGAGCAGAGTGTAAATGAGAGGTTACTCACCCAGCCCTCTGCATTTCACTGACCAGATCTCCCTTCAGTCTTGGGAACCACTTGCTACTTAATACTGAGGTTCCTCTAGCTACCTTATACTGAGTGACATCTGGGACAGCCAGCACACTTGCAGTGTGGATTGGTGGGGTTTGTAGGTTCATGGAGGGTGAAGTCTAGGATGTCAGGACATCTGTCCCTATAGGCTCCTGTGAGGTAAATCCGGGCCTGCTGTGAGGGTCACCAAGGGTAAGTGTAACGATTGGTGTCAGCACACAGAGAATTCTGATTATTGGTGATCTGCAGAATCACCAATAATACTAGTATAGCCTGACACTGGACAACGGAAGTGGAATAGTGTTTATTGTAACAGTAATACGGATGAGAGAGTTCACCCGAGGAGCGGCTGACTCAGACTGTACTGCAGCCGGTGCTCACCTTATGAGTGGATGAGACAGACCGTGCCACAGCCAATAGGCATATGAGTATAACAACCATGAGAAGGAACACAATAATGCTGTACAGCTGATCACCTGTGGAGCAAGTGATTCAGACTGTACTGCAACCAGGTAGTGTTTGGTGCACAGTATAAAGGGGAGCAATCCTAATGATGCTTAACTAAGGATCCCCTAAAGAACAGGTGGTACAGACTGTTTTGCAGCCTAGGAATAGTTGATACAGTTGGTGCTGCAACCTAAGTAACACCTGCAGAATTGCTGTTTAAGAGCGAATGATACAGACAGTACTGCTGCCTATAAATGTCTGTAGGCAGGTATCACAACTAAGTATCAGTATCTTACACCTGAGAGGTAGGTGTAAGCCACTAATTTCCCTTACCAGTGTCAGGGCCCACTGATGCGGGTAGCGAGGTCAGACAGAAAGAGTTTGGCAATGAGCGGACAGATACAGTACAGAAACAGAAGACTGATTCAACGTCAAGGACAAGCAGAGTTGGCAACGTGAATCAGATAGAATGAGGTACAGAATTGACAAACAGAAGAATAGTCAGAGCAGGCAAAAGGTCATAACAGATAAACAATGCAATAGTACTTTAAGCTATCAACAGAATCTGACTAAGTGTGGATCCCCGGCTCCGGCCGGTTCTAGCACACTTTGGTATCTGACTAGGGTCTGAGCGCTAACACACTATAGCATTTGCAACAGCAGATGCGGAGCTACTGACAGACCTGCTCTATATATAGTCAGTATGCTCCCTAGCGCCGCCCCCAGCCACTCAGCCAAACCGGATGCTAGCTGGAGTCAGCTGACCGCATGATCAGCTGACTCCCCTCTTAGCTGCATAAAGGACCTGCCGCTCTGCTCGCACGCGCGTAGCCCTTAACCTGTGAGAAATGGAAGGACCCTGAGCACATACCCGCGCGGCAGAGACCGGCGGTTGACACGCCGAGATAGCTGCCATGGCGCTTGACTCAGCGGCGGCATCTCCGCTATTCCTTACAGTAAGTAAGGGAAGGGAGTCAATATTTGGGGGAGGGAGGGTCGGAATGAAAGTTTTGCTGAGTGACCCCATGCTTAATATTTGTGCCCCTGCCTGCACAGGCAGAGCCGGTTCTATCATGAAGAAGGGTGAAACACTTGCATCAGGCTCAGAGATTACAGGGGTAGCATGCTTGTACTGTGTGTTTACACTTACAGCATTCAGTCAGAGTAGGAGGAGAAGTGAGAGGAGAGCAAGGTGAAGAGGTCATCATTGGGGAAAAGCAGCTTGTTGTACTGTGTGAGGAGTCTGACAGTGAGTGAGGAGGGGAGAGGCAGGAGTGCAGCAGTGTTTCATTTGACTTGCACAGCAGAAGGGAGGAGGTGGCACTGCTGTCCTGACTGAGGAGGAATGGAGTGGCTGAGGGGGAGCAGTTGGTTTGTCACAGACTCAAAGCCAGCCAGTGTGCTATTGTGCTGAGCTGCGGCATGTCATGTGAGAACATTAAATAAAGCAGAGTAAACTGTCGGGTGCAATGCGATCATTGCAAATTAGGGGGGGGGGGGGGGGGGGGACAACAAAAGTTTGCCTGAGACAGCAAAAAGTCTAGAACCGGCCCCGACTACAGTCATTATTGGTGGGTATTGTAAAGAGGGTCCCAACTCAGAAAGAGAAACCTCCGTACCATCCAGAGGCTTATCCTCTACTGAGGTATCTAACTTTTATTTAAAGACTACAAGTACTCCTAAACTCTTTCAATAAGGAAAACAATTAACACAGGCCAGTTGTAAATAGGCTTGGTAATACATATTGCATGTTCCCGTTTATCTCATCAGGCTACTTCAGGTTTCTCATTGAGTATTCCTAATGACATAAACCGTTGTCCGTGTAGTATTTATAGATGATAAGCAGAGGTAGGTCACCCATGGTAATCACCGGTTTCTATTTTCTGCGCAGAGAACGGAACGCTCAGCAGACAAGGCAGAAGAGGAAGGATCCGGAGGCATGGAGAACAACCCGTTCTCCATAAACCGTGCAGGTGGGTGTGCCGCCATCTTGTTCACTCTATACGGTGTGCCTGCAGGGCCAGTTCTAGCTACAATGGGGACCTGGGGCAAGAATGACTTCGGGGCCCCCCCGACGCCCCCATTTCCAACCAAATCACCCCCAGGGCCCCTGAGCTGGCTGCCAGGCCCGATCCAATCCCCCCTCCCGTCACACAATACGTGCCCTAAAAAGCATTTTTCCCATTATCCACCTCATTCTTTTCCTATACAGATTAAACACACAGCATCCTCACTGTCATGTGTCACCATAGCTGGAGGGGAGGAGGGGCACATCGGGGTGGCCCCACAGGCTTTGGGGTCCAGGGGCAACTGCCCCCTTTGCCTCTATAGCATTGCCGGCCCTGTGTGGGTGAAAGATCAAACCACAATATAGAGCTTTACAGAACGATCAACAGAAATAAGTCCACCTGATGGGGTTTTATAGATCATTTCGAAGACTAAGGAAATATTTGAGTGGGCTTGGCATGTCTTTTGAGCGCTTACTGCTTGGAAAAAAATAGATCACTTCCTTCCCCTGGGTCTTTTAATGTTTCATAAGCACCAGTTCAGATGCCACTTTAAATTCTTAAAGTACCTGGTCCCCTCTGCCCCAATGCTTTTAATATTGTTTTATTATTGGTGCTATGACTATCACACAGCACCATTCTCCCACCTCCAGCACCCCCTGTAGCCCCCGTTCTAGCATCAATTATGAGCGGGGAGGAAGTGGCAGTTCCTAACCCTTAACCCTGCCCCCTCCACTCGCAGCTTTAGTTCCGTATACGATTCTCTGCACACAGCGCTCACGGTAGTTGCACTGTGTGGGGGCTTGTGATAATGGAGGTTGGATATCCCTTCCAACCGCAATCACCACAAGCCCGCACACAACGCAGTTGATCATAAGGGGAACTATAGCGGGAAGTAGAGGGGGCAGGGTTAAGGATGCACACAGGGGAGGAATAACTGCCGCTTCCTCCGCGCTCATAATTGATGCCAGAACAAGGGCTACAGGGGGCGCTGGAGGTGGGAGGATGGTGCTGTGTCCTAGTCCTAGCACCAGTAATAAAACAATATTAAAAGGACCAGATCAAGGGTTGGGGTACTTTAAAGAGTGTCAAATTTTATCAAAAAAGTTTTAGTTTTTGTAATTAAAAAAAACGGAATGACCCAGCCCACTGCAACAGCATGAAAAGCAGTGGGAAGGGCATGTGTGTCAAGTCACTAGGGAGGTGTGGCTTCTGTGTGGGGCGTTGCCCTACTGATCCCATTTATTCAGTAAATGGGTCTTGTCTTATTTTGCCAAACATGCATTCAGCAAATAAATCGCGATGCTGCGCAGCGCATGAAGGACGCTGGTCACTTAACATCAGTCTCCTTTTTCTCTCTCAGCTTCTTGCCACCTCCCTCCAAACCCCGGACCATGCCTGGGCTCCAATGACCGCTACTTCTACAACTCCTCCTCCATGGCCTGTCAGATGTTCAAGTATGGCGGCTGCCTTGGCAACCTCAACAACTACAACACTGAGCGGGAATGCCTGCAGACCTGCCGGACAGAAGGTCAGTATATCCCGATGGAGCAGTCAGCGATCAGTTATAGATTTCTGTCCATCATTCACTCACAGACTTTGCATACAAATTCCTGTGCCTTTCTGAGAACGTCTCTATAGACAATCCCAAGCAAGTGTTTTTGTAATTTAAAGTGGGAGGAGTGTGGCGGCTGTCATATTTATTTCTTTTTAAACAATACTAGTTGCCTGGTTATCCCCTGATCTCTTTGGCTACAATAGTGTCTGAATCATACACCTAAAACAAGCATGAGGCTAATGTAGTTAGACTTCAGTCACAGCACCATCTATGGCTAAAAGTATCAGAGGCAGAGGATCAGCAGGGCTGCCAGGCAACTGGTATTCCTTAAAAGGAAATAAAAACGGCAGCCTCCATATCCCTCTCACTTCAGATTCCCTTTAAAGAACAGTTGAAGTGGAAAGAATGCGGAGGCTGCCATATGTAACAAAAAAAAAAGTATTTGGCTTGAGGAACGCCCTATATGTAAGGAACACAATTATGCAATGAGTAAAAGTTTATCTCGGATCCACTTTAAACAATACCAGTTGCCTGGCAGCCCTGATGATCTCTTTGGCTGCAGTAGTGTCTGAATCACTCCCCTGAAACAAGAATGTCGCTAATCTAGTCAGACTTTAGTCAGAAACATTTGACCTGCATGCTTGTTAAGGGTTGGTGGCTAAAAGTATTAGGGCTCTTCCACATTAGCCAGCGCGTACAAGAGCTGTTCTCCTGCCCGCGTTGACTAGCCTGCGGCTGTCGTCGGGAATCTGCGGTGCAACGCTGAGTAGCGGCGGTAGTAATTAATGAACCCGACGGGAAAACGCCGTTTCCCGACGAGAAAAAGCTCCCGGGTGCGAAAACCCTCAAAGGCAGAAGATCAGCCAGGCAACTGGCATTGTTTATCTCTCTCCATTTGTCCTTTAGGCTGGGGTCACACGGAGTCCGTGGAAAACGCCTCCGTTTTTCCACTGAGGATTCTGAAGTCTCAGCACCACACTTTTGTCTGACAGCCAGACAGCAATAGGCAATCGCGGAGGGGGGGGGGGGGGGGGCAGCAGTATTTTATTGCCCCCACAGAGGGAAAACACACATTACCCCCACTTCCCTGCGATTCTCCATAGGGAAGCATAATATGCGTTTTTGTGGGTTTTCGCATTGCAAAGGATGCATATGAACACTTGCAAGTGTGACCTCTGTTTTAATGTTGTTAAAGATTATTTTCGATTTCAAATTGTAGCCACCTAAAACTACAGCTAAATACCCACCGGCAGATATGGCCGATCCATCCGGGCCGAATATGCAATCGTCGTTTGCGGCGGCAGAAACAAACAGTCGTGTAAACGATCATTTACACGATTGTGGCAAAACCTGCACAAGTCAATGGGGATCCGACCGCTGCCGTAGTTAAACATGGGTTAACAAATTTTGATGCGCGAGATTGAAAAAAAAAATTCATTTTTCACACAAAATCGTTCATTGTACTTTTCTGATCAATCGAAAATAATTACTATCGAAAGCCATGATGTTTTTTGCTTATTTGTTTTACTGTCACTGGAATATGATCTCTGTGATCTGATTGGCTGCTTTGCACCCGCCATGTCTGAACTCACTGAGACCCCTTTTCACCCCCCAACTGACTCTCTTATCTCTCTCGTAGCGGCCTGCCGGCTACCGATTACCACTGGCCCGTGCAAAGGCGCCCAGAGCCGCTGGGCATTCGACTCAGACCAAGGCAAGTGTGTCTCCTTCCAGTATGGAGGCTGCAAAGGGAATGGCAATCATTTCTACACAGAGAAGGAGTGCAAGGAGTACTGCGGAGTCCCCACTAACGGTAAGCAGGGGGGAAATGGGACATTTAAAGAGCTTCATGTACGTGTGGCTTTACAGTAACAGTACAGTTACACGCTTATGTCAGCATGCAAATAACAGAAAGTTTCCTATTTCGGATAAGATGAGGACACTATGACCAGAAGGTAATTGAATCCCCCCTCCCTTTGGAGAGCTTACACAGTGATGTAATGCTTGGTACATACCATACAATTTCCCTGTATTAATAATACACTGCGCACTCCCAGGTCCCTGCAAAAATAGCTTCACATAGCGTAATACGGTTTCATCTCTCAAGAGGCAAATTTCACCAAAACTTCCGTGCAGGTGACAAACGGTGCAATGCAGTGTTCACACCACCTCATAAACCAAGAGGCTCACCAGATCCAAACCACCTATCTGCAGGTGGCAATCACGCTCAAATAGTCAGCATCAACTTGTAAAAATAGGCCTTTTTAATAAAACAGATTAAAAACTTCATTGCGCAGTATATCCATATGCAATTTCCCGTCAGATTGACGAGTCAAATCAATCATTTCCGACATGTCCGTTCAGGTTTCTAGTCAAAATTGATTTTGTACAGAAGTAATCAGAAAATTGATTGGAAAAACATTTGGAAATCTGATCGGACTTGTTGGAAATGATTGCTACGACCCGTTGATCTGACGGAAAATTGCATGGTGTGTACCAGGCCTAAAACTGTTGTCTGGGGGATGTTTGCTGAGGGAGGGACAGTAAGCTTTGGCAGTAGGGAGGGAAAATTATCACTGAGCTGGGTTGAAAACAAAAAATAATTCCCGGTATCCGGCACCAGCGGGGATCGCCTGATGCCGGATACATGTACTACTGGCCTAAAAGGCACAAACCTCACCCCCACATACTCACCGAGCCTCCAGCGACATCTTGCTACCTCCCTCTTGCTCCTAGTGGGTTAGTGGCGGCTTTCCGGAAGGCGGAGTGTCACCTGACCCACATGGGGCCACGTGACACGTCGGGAGCTGTGCACAGACGCTGGGAACCACTAGGAGCAAGCGGAAGGCTACAAGGTGTCGCTGGAGGCTCGGTATGATTGGGGTAGCAGGTAGTAGGTAAGCAGTTAGGAGAATTTGTGCACTCACGCAATATTTGGCTTCAGTGTTCCGCTGCTGATAACATGAAATGTGTTTTTCTTTGCAGATGAGGAAGAATTTCTGTAAAGACGACAGCTCACTGGTTGGCGGTCGGCCTTTGATTAACTCACCGCATCTCCCCCCCCCCATTCATCTTATACAAGCCCATCACCTGATCTACCAGCAGGACTACCATCTGCAACCCATTCCGCTTCACACCCCTCATTACTGCCCAGGGCCTATCGCCACATCAGGATAGTGTCAACTACAACCCCAAACAAAGCATGCTGTTGCCGAGTGATGTCAGTGAGGAGCAGTTAATTATGTCTTGCATGCACATTTTCGTAAAAAGTTATATATATATAAAAAAGTAACTGCACTATCAAAATTGTTCCATTAAGTACGTAGAGCCCATTCACATTGGGGCGATTTGCGGGTGTTTTTCGCTAGATCCTGAATTGCCGGCGAACGTTAGTGCTTTGAAAAGCACTAGTATAAGTATATGGCAGTGATCTCACTGCAGTAATCGCCAGCGATTCGCGGTTAATGAAAACGGAGTGCATGCTGCGCTTTTTTTTATGTGATTTTTGAGCAAATGCAATTGAAATGTAAAAAAACCCCAAATGGCGATTGCTCAAAAATTGTGAAAATGTCCAGTAAATAATACGCAAAAAAAAGCGAAAATAATCCCCTTTGCCAAATGGTAGCGATTTGCGATCCAGTGTGAACAGGGTGTTACCAATAGTCTTGATGGCTACTGAACAGACTAGGTGTGGACCAACTCATTTCAGAAGAATTGGCGTCACCTTTTGCCTGCTGGGGATTAACCCCTCTGATACTGAGAATAACAGGGTGCTGGCAATCACTTTATACTTCTATATACTACGTGTACACATTGGGAAACAGCTAATATGTTTCAGGAATCCTACATAGCATAACATAATAGGACTGTACAAACTCCGTATATAAATAAAGGAATGGAATTCAACCAAGTGTCGCAGTCGTATACTGATTTTCTGTATCCAACAGGTGAGCTTGCGTACCCAAACTGCAACTAATTCTATACCCAGTATAGGTAGCCAGATGCCCCCCTCCCCCCAGCATAGGCAGGCAGATCTCCCCCCCCCCCCCAAGTATAGGTGGCCCGATTAAGCTCCTCCCCCCAGTTTAGGTGTCAGATGTCCCCCATCCCATGCAGAGTGCACAGCGGAGGGGTGAAGTAACTCACCTCTCCAGGATCCATAAAGACACTTGTGACCAGTCTTCCTTCCTCCAGGTGTTCTGTCTCTATGGTGCAGTGCCACGTGCCATGTGATTACTAGGGATGATCGGAACCAGCAAATTCCGTTCCGCCAGAAGTCACGGATTCCGTCAGTGTTAAATTCCGTCGCTATGAAAATTCCGCCGGATTTGTACGAAATTCTGCGGAATTACGGATTCCGTCGGAAAAAAATCTTTCCCTCCTCCTCCCAGAGGGAGGAGGGTATCATCTTCCAGGGAATTGTAGTTTTTCAAAAGCCAGCTTATATACCATGGCTGGGAATTGAACCCAGATCTCAGTGTGTGGTAGGCAACTGACTTATCCGCTATACCACCAACAACACTACAGCCTAGCATGTACCATTATGATCAATACAAGAGAAAAAGTAGCATGCTTAAAGATTTGTAGCATGTCAAAAACCAACTCACCGTGGCCGGGAATTGAATCCAGGTCTCAGTGTGTGTTAGGCAACTGACTTATCTGCTATACCACCAACAACACTACATGCTGAAGCCAGCCTAGCATGTACCATTGTGATATACCCAAGAGAAAAATGAGCGCTCTCTCTCTCTCTCTAGGATTTGATGCCATTGAACTGAATTTTCAGCTTAAAACCATCAACGGAAACGGCAGAATTTCACAGGCATTTTAGGAATTCCGCCAGATTGAAAAAGCAATTCCGTTCCGACCAAACGGAATGAGCAATTTCCACCTAAAAATTCCGGAAAATACAAATCCGCGGAAAGGCTATCTGGGGTACTCTTCGGACAACTGTTGAACACAAAAGGCAAGGCCATGCCTGGCTACAAATCCTTAAGAAAGCTAATTTTTCTCTTGGATTGATCATAATGGTACATGGTAGGCTGGCTTCATCATGTAGTGTTGTTGGTGGTATAGCGGATAAGTCAGTTACCTACCACACACTGAGACCTGGGTTCAGTTCCCAGCCACGGTGAGTTGGTTTTTGACATGCTACAAATCCTTAAGCATGCTACTTTTTCTCTTGGATTGATCATAATGGTACATGCTAGGCTGGCTTCAGCATGTAGTGTTGTTGGTGGTATAGCGGATAAGTCAGCTGCCTAACACACACTGAGACCTGGGTTTAATTCCCAGCCATGGTATATAAGCTGGCTTTTGAAAAACTACAATTCCCTGGAAGATGATACCCTCCGGAGGAGGAGGGAGAGAGAGATTTTTTTCAATTCCATAAAATTCCGCGGAAATAAAAAAATTTCTGCGGAATTCCGTTTTACAGGTTTAGCAATTCCGTTCCAACCGCCAGAATCGGAATTTACCTAATTCCGGCCGGAATCACGGAATTAAGAATTCCGTGGAATCCAGTGAGCATCCCTAGTGATTACAGGTGGGAGGTTCAAGAGCATCCTGAGGATCCTGGAGAGGTGAGTTACTTCACCCCTCCGCTGCCCACTCTGCATCCAATAGTCCATTCCCCACCCCCTCAAATCCAGGCAGAACAACAGCAAACATCCTGTGTGTGCCCACAGAGAGGGCTCTGACGCGTGCCATTTGTTTGCCACCTGTAATGAATAATGAGGAGGCAGCCGCGGCGAGCCACCCTGCCACCGCGGATGCCACTATCTCACTGGCTAACGGTGCTCCCGTGCCTCGGGCGTCTAGCACGCAGAGGACGGGTCTATCATCTGCACATAGAGGCGCACCGTCGCGACCTTTATGCGGCAAGGAGGCGCATCAGCTGACCTACGGGTTGGCTGATGTCACGCCAGGCATCCGCCGCTGCTGATTGGCTGGGCGTAGGGAGGCGTGCCTCAGGGTCTTTTCGGGCTCTTAAGCCCGGAGGAGTCAGTCGCAGCTTGATGCTGTTGCGATCACTTCGTGTTAGCGCTCAGACCTTAGTTAGATCTGGTGTGCTTTGATCCGGGAGGAAACCGGGGATTTCACACAGCTTTAGGATTGTGCATTAGGCCTCTTGCACACTGCAAGTGATTCCGATTCAGATTCCGCTTTTTAATTCGTTTTTACAGGGGCGTCTCACCCACCAGGCAAGTATAGGCGGTTGCCTGGGGCGCCATGAGGTGGTGAGGCGCCATGAGGTGGTGAGGCGCATTCCCCCACCGCTGCTACTGTGACCATGTTTTTTTTATTTTTTTATATTATATTACCTCCCGACTCAGTCCCCGATGCTCGGCACGCTACCATGTGCTCAGCAGTGCCTCCACCTCCACTTTTCCCCAGCCAATAGAGCAATCAATACTGCTCTTCTCTGCCAGGCTCCTTCTTTGAAGCCGTGCCCCTTCTTCTCAGTAGCCACACAGGTAAAGTGTTTACCTCGTGTGGCACAGCCTTTAACTCCGCCCCACGCCAGTCAAACCAGAAGCCAGCGGCCAGCCAGCTTTTGCCCCCGACAGTCTGACCCCCCACCTGTGTCACTGGCTGCACACAGACACTGGAGCGAGACAGCCAGGGGACAGATGCAGTCACAGAGAGAAGAATGTGATGTGTCCGTGTTGGAGCCCCGCCCCCGCACAAGACAGCAACACAGCCCGGGAGATGGGAAGTTTCTGCTCCAGACAGAGATGATAAGCTGCATGCACAGGCAGAAGAGAAGGTATGCAGGCAGGTTGCTAAGAACACTTCCTGTCCTGTTTGCAGACTCCCAGTACTGTTATAACTGCTAGAATGTGCCCTGCTCTTTTGATACTAGAGTTTTCTTTGAAAGCTGGTTAGGCTGTAGGCTGGTAAAGCTGTAAACCTGTGCTTTAGTGCTGTGCTGTCTCTCCCTCTCTGTTCCTCTGCCCCCTCTTCCATCTTATGCTGTCTCTACCCCTCTCTGTTCCTCTGCACTCTCTTCCATCTTATGCTGTCTCTCCCTCTCCTCTCTGTTTCTCTGTACCCTCTTCCATCTTATGCTGTCTATCCCTCCCCCTCTCTGTTCCTCTACCACCCTCTTACATCTTATGCTGCCTCTCCCTCTCTACTCTTTCCCTCTGCTCGGATTACGTGTATTTTATGGTGAAACGCTTCCACATTACGATTATTTTCTGACAACGCTGCCCCATTACGATTATTTTCTGGTGAAACGCTGCTGCCCTATGATTAATTTCTGGTGAAATGCTGCTGCAATAAGTGTATTTTCTGGTGAAACGCTGCCACCTTACAAATATTTTCCGGTGAACTGCTGCTGCAATAAGTGTATTTTCTGGTGAAACACTGCCACATTACGATTATTTTCTGGTGAATTACGATTCTGAATTACGATAATTACTATTAATTTCTGATGAAACACTGCCGCATTATGATTATTTTCTGGTGAAACGATGCTGCATTATGATTATTTTCCTGGGGAGGAGGGGCTTGGGGGGGGGGGGCGCCACAGGTTTTCTCGCCTGGAGTGACAAAATGACTAGAGGCACCCCTGAGTTTTTACATCCGATTCAGATTCCGATTTGCAGTGTGCAGGGAGCAAACTGCAAATCGGAATCTGAATCGGATGTAAAAACTGATTAAAAAGCGGAATCTGAATCTTAATCACTTGCAGTGTGCAAGAGGCCTTATACTGTTTATTATCTGTGTTTGACTCTGGCTCGTTCTGACTACTCTTACTCTCAGTGATTCTGTACCATTGCACATCTGATCTAGTTACCAACCCTGCCTGAATACCATTCTGTCTCTGTCTCCTGAATCTGTACCGCTGCCCATCTGATCTTGCTGCCGACTCTGCCTGTTTATACCTTCCTGTCTCTGCCTTCCGATTTTGTACTGCATCTGTCTGCCTGTTGCCAACCCGATCTGTCTGACCACTCTACTCTCACCAGAGGGCCCTTGACTCTGGTGAGAGGCACTGTTCTCTTAGTACCCACCAGCTCCTCTGGTGAGGTATTGCTAACCTATCAGTACTTACTGTTTGCACCAATCACTACACACAGTGCAATAAAGTGTGACTAAGGTCACAGTCATTCCTTAGTGTTGCTATATCTGTATTATTGGTGATTCTGCAGATCACCATATAATCAGATATAGTATCTGCATTATTTGGTGATACTGCAGATCACCAAATAATCAGAACTTTGTACTTGCTGACACCAATCCTTACACCACCGCTGTGCTGTAGCATTGTTGGCATAAGTACAACGGCAGTAATGAGTGGATGAGGTGCCGTACCTTAAAAACACACCTTTATTTCCAGCTGGGAAAATGATAGCTTGGTTAGCAGTGGGGTGTAGAGAAATGGTCAGAAAAGCAAGATGCACACACACGCAAGCACAGCATGGATAGATCGCAGAGTGCTCAGCAGTGTGGCTCAGCCCTAAAGGGGCCCATACACTGGTTGATTTCAGCCATCGATCAATCGTATCCATGGAATCGATCGATCAGAAATTGATTCTATCATATCTATAGGCAAAGAGAGGGAGGGGGAATTAGTGATTAAGCTGCATCAGTGGGCAGAGCTCCAGAAACGGGACTATATTACACACCCTGCATCACTATAGACCAAGGGGGGGTGTTAGCTTCAGTGATAATTAGTGCACAAATTATGACCTAATAGACTTCCCCACGGCGGTGACGTACCCCCTTGGGGAAGACCTACCTCTAACCTAGCAATAAAAACATAATTCCTCGTGCTGCTATTCATAAATGGTATACACATTTCATAAGACAAGCAAAACAGACAAATGATAAGCGTTCATCATTTGTCTGTTTTGCTTGTCTTATGAACCCCCCCCCCCCCCCCGGTCTATAGTGATGCAGGGTGTGCAATATAGTCCAGTTTCTGGAGCTCTGCCCACCGGTGCAGCTTAATCACTAATTTCCCCCTCCCTCTCTTTGCCTGCAGTGTATGCTGGGTGTGTAATATAGTCCAGTTTCTGGAGCTCTGCCCACTGATGCAGCTTAATCACTAATTCCCCCTCCCCCTCTTTGCCTGCAGTGTATGCTGGGTGTGTAATATAGTCCAGTTTCTGGAGCTCTGCTCACCATTGCAGATAAACCATTCAGGTATGAGGTTTGTTTGAAAGCGCTGCCATGTCTCCCACTGTGCAAAATTGAATGTAAGTATATTATTGGCTAGCTGCATTCACTGTTTTAAATTCACTCCCAAATTTTTAGATTAGAATTTAGCACATAATTTTGCATCTGTTTTGCATTAGAGGCATGTATTCAGCCCTAGGGGGCTCTGCATTGCCGCTGATGGCTTACAATTCAGGTGCATCCTTGAGCGCTTATCATTTGTCTGTTTTGCCTATCATATCTATAGATTGATTGATTGATTTGCGGCCGATTTCGATCTATTTGATCTATCTGACAGGATGGAAAATATAGGTCCATGGCAGCAGATCGATGGCCCATAGAATTGCATTGGATCTAATGGTCCAAAAATGTATTTAGATTGATTTCCAATAGATTTCGTTCTGAAATCTGTCCCTATTGTGTGGCACACATCAGATAGATTCCTGTCAGATTCTACTTGGCAGGCATCTGACAGAAATCTATCTGATGGTCGAATCTGCTGCAAATCTATAAGTGTATGGCCACCTTTACAGATTGTGTAGGCAAGCTCCGATACTACATGGAAGTGGTAAAATTGGCCAATCAGAATTGGATGTGGGTCCACACCCTTATACTGTTGGAATCACTGACGGAGTGAGTCAGTAATCTGGTAATCAGGTAATCTGACACTACTGGAGCCAAAACATCAACATGAAAGTCAGACAAGAAAGGTGTTTAAAGGGAAGATTCAGGGAGTGGGTAAAAAAAAATAAAAACCAATATCCACTTACCTGGGGCTTCCTCCAGCCCGTGGCAGGCAGGAGGTGCCCTCACCACCGCTCGGCAGGCTCCCGGTGGCCGACCCGACCTGGCCAGGCCCGGCTGCCAGGTCGGGCTCTTCTGCGCTCCAACGACGGGCTCTTCTGCGTTCCATGCGGGCGCGCTGATGTCATCGGACGTTCTCCGGGCTGTACTGCGCAGGCGCAGAACTACTGTGCCTGCGCAGTACAGCCCGGGGGACGTCCGATGACGTCAGCGCGCCCCCGTGAGGCGCAGATTGGAGCGCAGAAGAGCCTGACCTGGCAGCTGGGCCTGGCCAGGTTGGGTCGGCCACCGGAGACGACTGGGAGCCTCCGGAGCGGCGGTGGGGGCACCTCCTGCCTGCCACGGGCTGGAGGAAGCCCCAGGTAAGCGGATATGGATTTTTAATTTTTTTTACTCACTCCCTGAACCTTCCCTTTAAAAGGAAATAAAGAAACAGAACTCCAAATGCCTTTCATTTACTTTAGACATAGATGCAACACAGCACCATTATAGCCGGGAACTCATCCAAGTGACTGTTGTTCGCATGACTATATAGAAGGTAAGAAACTGAAATGATGTGCCAACATCCTTGTACCAGAAAGCCCAGCTTGTGGCGGCTGTGGCCAGTGGCCTATACAATTATTCAGACCAGCAAAGGTATTATTTGCTTTTGGATGGTGCAAACTGTGTTTAGAGGAAGCTGGGGCACACAACCATTCATAAAACACTGTATATACCAAGCAGATAATCCAGACGCTTCTCTATGCTCCTCCAATGTAAAACTAGTACAATTCCTAAAATGGTACCTCTATTTATCCAGCAGATGGCAGCATAAGACAACCGGAAAAAAATATTCAGTTAGATGCAACAACTACGTTTAGGGCCTGAGCCCACTAACGCAGTTGTGCGCAGTTGTGTCCGCTTTTCAGCAACACAATATTACAGATGCTGAAAAGCGGACACAAATGTGCACAACTGCGTTAGTGGGCTAAGGCCCTTAACGGTATAATTTTTTTCACTAAATGCGATCTTTCGATGCGCTTTGAATGATCAAATTGTATAGAAAACTTGCAGTTTATGAAGGCAATCGATAAACGATTCTTTGTGTGATTGCTTAATTGGATTTTATGATCAAATTTGAAGAAAGAATCGTTCAGTAAATGTGAACAATCGATAATTACCTTCAGATTAGTTTTGATCATTCAAATCGCATCAAAAGTTTGCATTCAGTGAAAAAAATTGTACTCTGCGCGAGAGTCGTCTGGGATCTTATCGATCCTATCCGCTGTGATGGTCGGTATTGCGGCGCGTCGCTAGGCGACTTTCGCGCGTTCATGCCCTGTACCCATGTCACGACATTGCAGAAACGAACGAACGGCGGTCAAAAAAATCGCGAATTGACAGGAAAAATCGAGATGTTTTATAGCTTTAGTTATGTGTAAATAGCTTTAGTTATGTGTAAATAGATAACAATAACAATAACAATAATATTTATATAGCGCTTTTCTCCCTGGGGACTCAAAGCGCTGGGACCCTGCATTATGCAGTCTCAAAGGCTCGGGATAAGAGGTGAGTTTTTAGCCTTTTTTTAAAGCTGTCCAGAGAAGGAGCCTCTCGTACTGATTGTGGAAGTGAGTTCCATAGAGTAGGGGCTGCGTAGGAAAAGGCCCGAGCACCAAATGTTAAGTGTATCCTGGGAATAACCAGCTTCATCTTGTTGGCAGAGCGGAGGGTGCGTGAAGGGGCATAAAGTTCCAATAGATCCGCAATGTATTTGGGTCCCATGTGGTGTAGAGCCTTGACAGCAGGCAGATCTTAAAATTGATTCTCCATTTTACTGGCAACCAGTGAAGAGTTTGCAGTACTGGGGTGATGTGTGAGCTGCGGGGGGCATTGGCTAGGAGTCTGGCTGCAGGATTCTGTACTAGCTGTAAGGGGCGCAGAGCCTTATCTGTAGATCCGATGAACAGGGCGTTGCAGTAGTCTAGGCGGGAGGATACAAATGCGTGAACCAGGGCAGGTAGGTCTTCAGCTGGGATAAGGTGTTTGATTTTCGCTATATTTCTTAGATGGAAGAAGGAAGACTTGACGACAGCTGATACCTGCTGTCTGAGTTTTAGATTTCCATCCAGGATCACCCAAGGTTTCGCACAGAGTCTTTATACTGTACAGTATCTCCCCCAATTGCTAGTTTGAGGTGGTGAGCGTTTTGAACTTTATCCATCATGTGTGGACCACCTACCACCAACACCTCTGTTTTGTCAGAGTTCAGCCTCAGCCAGCTGGTGTTCATCCAATTTTGTAAATCCACTAGACACGCATTTATGGATGCTGATGGGTCTTGGGTGCCAGGCTTGAAGGACAGATACAGTTGTGTGTCATCTGCATAACAATGGTATCCTAGGCCATAGTTCTGGATTATTTTGCCCAGTGGGAGCATGTAGACTGCAAAGAGTAATGGTGATAGTACAGAACCCTGTGGAACTCCATAGGCAAGTGGCACTGGATTAGAGTAGTGTGTGCCCAGACATACTTGCTGTGTCCTGCCAGATAGGAAGGTCTGAAACCATCTAAGAACAGTACCCCTTAGGCCACAGTAATTCTTCAGTCGCTGGATAAGAATTTCATGATCCACAGTATCAAATGCTGCTGACAAGTCAAGAAGAATCAGAATTGAGCAATCACCCTTGTCCCTTGCAGTAAGTAGATCATTCATTACTCGGACTAATGCTGTTTCAGTGCTGTGCCTTTTCCTGAATCCTGACTGAAAAGTATCAAAGATGTTGTTATCTGTAAGCCTGGCTTCTAGCTGGTTGGCGACTGCTTTCTCGATAACTTTTGATAGGAATGGTAAGTTCGCCACCGGTCTGTAGTTGGTTACAGAATCAGGATCTAGTGATGGTTTCTTCAGGAGGGGTTTTATGATTGCTTTCTTTAGTTCTTCTGGGAAAAGACCACTTTGCAAGGAGCACTGAGTGATTT
Source organism: Hyperolius riggenbachi (assembly GCF_040937935.1). Lineage (NCBI taxonomy): Eukaryota > Metazoa > Chordata > Amphibia > Anura > Hyperoliidae > Hyperolius > Hyperolius riggenbachi. Next base: position 276,653,336 of record NC_090653.1, read on the forward strand.
TGTGAAGTGCTGGCCTGATCAGCTCTGGGCACTGCATTAAGGATCCAGTTGGGCCAGGATCCAGGTCGCAGGTAGTGGGGCGGAGACTTTGAATGAGAATTCCAAAATCTTCTACACTCAGAGTGTCAAAGACTTGCCATGGTGGTACGGTAGTAGGCATATGCAACGTCCAGTGGTCAATTGATGTAGTTGGTGTAATGCTGGCACGGATGGTAGACACCTTGTTTGTGAAGAAGGCAGAGAATTCTTCACACCTTTCCCTGGAGTATGTGGTTGGGGCTTTTAGGCAGGAAGGATTGCAGAGTGATTCCACTGTGTGGAAGAGTTGAGCAGCTCTGTTGTTGGCTGTAGATATTTTGTGCGAGATAAAGTCTGATTTTTTCTTGGTTATTGCTTGTTGGTATTGTCTGAGGTGTTGAACTAGGCTAGATTTGTGCTCCTCAGTCCCTGATTTACGCCACTGTCTTTCTAGTCTGCGCCCTTTCTTTTTTAGATCCATGATGGTTTTGTCAAACCAATTAGCTTTCTGCTTTTTGGTTGCTGATTTGGTGCGCCATGGGGCAATACTGTCAAGTGTTTCATATATCGTGTTGTTGTACTGGGTTACTAGAGTGTTGGGGTCCATTTGGCTGTGGAGCAGATTTGTAAAATCCAGGTTGGCAGTTATCCTCTCCGGTGTTAATTTACTCAGGGGACGGGTTTTGATTGTTTCTTTAGGGAGCTGCTTGATAGGGTGATGTTCAATAGTAAACTGTATTATGTGATGGTCTGACCACACCACTGGGGTTACTGTTATGTTACTAATGTCCATTCCAAGGTGGAACAGTAAGTCTAGCGTATGCCCTCCTCTGTGGGTAGCTGATTTTACAACTTGTGTGAAGCCTAGTCCACCCATGAGATTTATTAGTTCATTTGCATCTTGTGATTGAGTGTTATCAGCCCGGACATTGAAGTCACCAAGGATGATCCATCTCGGATAAGACAGAGTTAGCATGGCCAGAAGTTCTGGGAATTCCTGTAGGAAAGGGTCAGCATCTCCGGGGGGACGATAAAGCACTAAAATTTTGAAGCCTTTACCAGCTGAGATCTGGGCACCTATACATTCAAAGGACTTTGTTGAGCCAACATTCAGGGCCCTGAGCTGCAGAGTTGTTTTGCCACAAATTGCTACACCCCCTCCTCTGCGGTCTCGTCTTCCCTCACTTAGGACTGAGTAATTGTATGGGATGGTTGCTTCCAGTGTGGGGCCCGCATTGGCATCAATCCAGGTTTCAGTGATGCATGAAAAATCGCATGTCTGAATAAGGTCCGCAATAATGGCTGTCTTATTGTTTATAGAGCGGGCATTGCAGAGCAATGCGGTGACTGCATGGGGTTTAGCAATGGCGACTGGGTTCACTGCTGGGGTGTTACTGCATCTCTGACTAGGGACATGGTAACTTCTGCTACTTTCAGCCTCTGATTTCCAGTAAACCTCACTGGAGATCGCTGGAAAGTTCTTTTCCTTGAATGGACCTGGGTCCCTGAAGTTGGACTGAGACTGAGTGTGGCACTTTTTATGGGCCTGGCCGCCTTTTTTACCTCTGTGCGTTTTATTTAAAATCCCTAGAGATTCCAGCAAATTAGCTTGTTTTTTTCCAATGTGAGATGCAGCTCTCAATGGCCTGAGAGATAGTAAGAAGCTGGCAACACTGAAGATCTGACACTTTGATCCAATGTAAAGCAGTCAGTGTACAGCTTGTATAACAGTGTAAATTTGCTGTCCCATCAAAATAACTCAAAACACAGCCATTAATGTCTAAATTGCTGGCAACAAAAGTGAGTGCACCCCTAGGTGAAGACTGTCACAATTGTGCCCAAAGTGTCAACATTTTTCATGCCCACCATTATTTTCCAGCACTACCTTAAGGAGGAACTCCAGTAAAAATAATGTAATGAAAAAAGTGCTTCATTTTTACAATAATTATGTATAAATGATTTAGTCAGTGTTTGCTCATTGTAAAAGCTTTCCTATCCCTGATTTACATTCTGACATTTATCACATGGTGACATTTTTACTGCTGGCAGGTGATGTCACTGGAAGGAGATGCTGCTTGCTTTTTGCCTGTTGGAAACAGCTGTAAACAGCCATTTCCCACAATGCAACAAGGTTCAAAGGCAGGAAACTGCCAGGACCATGGTCCTCACAGTCTCCTGTGGGAGGGGTTTCACCACAATATCAGCCATACAGCGCCCCCTGATGATCCGTTTGTGAAAAGGAATGGATTTCTCATGGGAAAGGGGGTTTCAGCTACTGATTGGGATGAAGTTTAATTCTTGGTCACGGTTTTTCTTTAAAGTCCCTGGAAAATCCACCAGTCGGTGCAGGCGCAGTCCGGCTGTTGGCACTTCCCTGTCGCACTCCTGCAGCCGGGAGCATTTTGTGCCTACGCAGTACTGCTGCGCAGGTGCAGAACACCCCCGGCAACAGAAGCTTGATGGGTGAGCGCTCAGTATGCCACAGACCAGAGGACTTTCCGGGGCCAATTTCAGAAGATCCAGGCGGCGGCGGAGGACAGCAAGAGAGCAATCGGCCTGGAGGAAGCCCCAGATATGTATATTCCCGCCTGCCCCCACCCCGCCATCCTATGTACACTTTAACTCTCTTGGGCATGGAGGTCACTAGTGCATCACAGGTTGTCACTAGAATCCTCTTCCACTTCTCCATGACGAAGCTGGTGGATGTTAGAGACCTTGCTGAACATTGGATGTCACGCTGTCGAGAGGCGAGGCAGAACGAGCAGCTAGGAAGTATAGTGTTACAGTGCTAAACAGGAAGTATAGTGTGTATCAGCGTCTATGCCGAGCAGGAGACCGGCGACGAGTGGAACCTGGGAGATGAGTTACTATTTACATCGCTTCCCTGCGCTCACTCTGCAGTCGGAGGGGGAGCACGGAGGGCGGCCCGGGGAGAGGAAGGGAGGGAGAGGATGGGCTGCCCTCCCCGTGGCTGACTCCCTCCTCTATTACAGCACCTCCCCTCCCTCAGCGCTCAGGGTGGCCGCACGGCCTGCCCTGAGCGATAGCAAGATGACAAGTACCCTCGCAAATTATAGATGTACTAGGTTACTGTGATGCCACGTTTTCTAGTCTTTGATGCTACTATCTGCTTTATCCTGAGCACATTGAGTGTCACTACCACCCCCTCAGCCACCCTATAGGGTTTCCTTTGCCCAGGTCCAGCCTGTGTGCCTGCCAGTCTTTGATCTGCAATGTCTAAACTGCTGGCAAGAAACGTGAGAGCACCCGTAAGTGAAGAATGACAAAATTGTGCACAAAGTGTTAATATTTTGCATGCCCACCATTAATTTTCCAGCACTGCCTTGACTATTGGGTATGGAGTTTACTAGAGCTTCACAGGCTGCTGGAAGTATACGTATAAAATCACCACCAGGAGACTTGGGCGCAGTATACAGCCGGTATATGGCTAATCCTGCTGCTGCACAAGTCCCGGCGGTGTTAATTACTATTCCCCCTCCAGGCCGCCATGGATAGTGTGGAATGATGTAATTCGGCTTCCAGCTATTACTGGTGGCCCAATCACAGTGTTTTAAAAGTAACTTCACCTCATTCTTCTGACGGCACTTTAGTTACTCACTGTGCACCGCTATAGCCGGAATTCCTATTACGGTCTATAGTGGTGCCAACCGCGCCCAAATCTCCTGCGCGGTTATTACATCGCTCGCGCCTCAATCCTCTTCCACTCCTCCATGATAAAAGTGGTGGATGTTAGAGACCTTTTTCTCCTCCACCTTCCATTTGAGAATGCCCCACAAATGCTGAATTGGGTTTTAGGTCTGGAGATAGGTTGGCCCGTTCAGCATCTTTATCCTCAGTTTATTTAGCAAGGCAGTGATCGTCTCGAAGGTGTGTTTGGGTTCGTTACGTCGGAATACTGCCCTGCAGCCCAGCTTCTGAAGTGAGGTGGATCAAGTTTTATTGGCCGATGAGCGTAAGGATCGTGCATAACACGTGCACGAAATCGGGTTCATGCATGTGGTAGCTAATGTGAAAGAGCCTTCAATGAACTGTAGCTCCTCAGTGCCAGCAGCACTCATGCAGGCCCAAACCATAACACTCCCACCACCATTCTTGCTTGACTGTAGGCAAGACACACACCTCACCTGGTTGCCACCACACGTCTATGTACTCCTCACCTGCTTGCCACCACACGTCTATGTACTCCTCACCTGGTTGCCACCACACATACTTCACACTATCTGAGCCAAATTAGTTTATTTCAGTCTCATCAGACCGCAGGACAAGGTTGAAATAATCCATCTGCTTAGCCTACTTGTCTTCAGCAAACTGTGAGCTTCCTTGTGCATCATCGTTGGAAGAGGTTTCCTTCTGGGATGACAGCCGTGCAGACCAATTAGGATGCAGTGTGCGGTGTATGGTCTGAGCACTGACAGCCCCCTTCAACCTTTGCAGCAATGCTGCCAGCACTCATACATTTATTTGAAAAAGACAACCTCTGGATATGACCCTGAGCCTGTGCACTCAACTCCTGTGGTCGACCATGACTGTTCTGAGTGGAACCCGTCCTGTGAAACCGCTCTATTGTCTTGGCCGATGTGTTGCAGCTCAGTTTCAGGGTGTTGGCAATCTTCTTATAGCCTAAACCATCTTTAAGTAGAGGAGCCTTTCTCAACCTTTTCGCCCTGGAGAACACCTGCAAATCATTTTTGCATCTCAAGGAACCCCTGAAAAAAATTTTTTTGTATCTTAAGGAACCGTGGCATCTATTTTTGCAGGCGGTAGGGTCTTTAAAAATAGCTTGGGCTGTTTATTTCTCTACCCCTTATTACAGTGGCCTTCATTATTCTGTGCTTTTTATGAATGTGCTAATTATTATTCTGACCCCTAATTTAGTGCGTCTGACCACTAAATTCTGACCTCAACCCAATTGAGATGCTGTGGCATGACCTCAAGACAGCGATTTACATCAGACATGATGACATCCCAAGAATATTGCTGAACTGAAACAGTTCTGTAAAGAGAAATGGTCAAGAATTACTCCTGACCGCTGTGCACGTCTGATCTGCAACTACAAGAAACGTTTGGTTGAACGTATTGCTGCCAAATGAGGTTCAACCAGTTATTAAATTCAAGGGTTCACATACCTTTCCCCCCTGCACTGTGGATGTTTACATGGTGTGTTTAAGAAAAACATGGAAACAATTATTTGTGTGGTATTAGTTTAAGCTGAAAGTGATTGTCTATTGTTGTGACTTAGATGAAGATCAGAATCAGATCACATTTTATGACCAATTTGTGCAGAAATCCATATAAATTCCAAAGAGTTCACATACTTTTTCTTGCTACTGTATAAACACATAATAATAATAATATAGTAGGACATTAGACTATGGTAGGCATTAGATTGTGAGCTCCTCTGAGGACAGTCAGTGACATGACTGTGTACTCTGTAAAGTGCTGCAGAAGATGTCAGTGCTTTATAAATACTTATTTGGCAGGCGCTATTGGCTGACCTGTAAGGCGACAAGCTGATATAAAATAAATACGATCAGAACAGAACAGGCGATTCTTAACTTTGTGAAGCTTGTCCTGCAGCCGTCAAATTTGCAATAAAAGGGTGTTGATCATTTCAGACGACTGCCACATTTATAAACAGGCTCCAACGTAATGTAAAATACTTAATAACTGTATTAATTGGAACACCCCTCCCAATCCAAATCCAGTATCCGGGTGCAGGTGAACAGGGGCTCTGTGTACCCTCGGGGGACGCAGGCGCTGGCGTTGGCCACTTGTAGCTGTAAACTGCTTTATAAAGATTGCTAGGGTGAGAATTGGTCATTAACTGCAAAATGATAGCGGCCCTTTAATTAACTGGTCACCCACCTCCCATAGTAATCTGCCCCCTGCATTGTCTATAGTTCAGTCCTCTCCTCTTTAGCTGAAGTTACAAAAGCATTCTAAAGATTAAAAAAAAACACAAATGAACTGGTGGTGGGGGAGGGGTATTTGCATATTAAAAAAAATAAAAAAAAAATTAGAGAGGCACTCCACTGCCCCTCCTCCACGCCAGCTCTACACTGAAGCTCTCGCTCCCTCTCTATAGGCATCAATACAGCAGAAGATTTTCTGAGTGGCTGAACAAGGTGAAAGAGGCCTTTGAATAGTCGGGCTGCGGGGCTGAGCAGCTTGGGGTGGGCCGAGCAGCTTGGGGTGGGCCGGGCTGGGTCTTTTAGCTGCGTGAAAAGATTGGCTGGGCGAGATGGCCAGGTAACGGGTGGCAGGGATGGGACGATCGTCTGCCCCGGTACAAGCCTGGCTGCTCACCCTCCTGGCAACGGTGCTTACCGTCACTCCAGTCACTGGTAGGCTCACCAAATACTGCCACTAGAACTATGTGGGACCTGTGTTAGTTGTGGAACTACAGGTCCCAAAACAGCAACCTAAAGGATCATCCACAAGCATCTAAGGCAGGTGCCTAGGGCCTGGTTAGTGTCCCGGGGCCTGAAGAACAACTTTTCTGATCCTCACTATCCACCTTAAAGGGGTTCTGTGGAGGGGGTTAAAAAGACAAAATCTGACACTTACCTGGGGCTTCTATCAGCGCCGTCCTCCTCCGATCCTACCATAGCCTACCCACACTGCAGCTGCGTGCGTGCTCGCTCCCGCATGCGTCATCGAGAGCTTACTGCACAGGCGCAGTACAAGAGAACTTGGTACTGCGTCTGCGCAGTAAGCTCCTGATAATGTGCATGAGAGCGAGCACTATTTGTCTATTTAGAAAAAATATTACACCGGGATGGGCGGCGTGGAAAGGAGCATTGGAGGACGACGGCGCGGGACATGACAGCTGCAGGGGGCCGATAGAAGCTTCAGTTGAATTTTGTCTTTTGAGCCCCTCCACAGAACCCCTTTAAAGAAGCTAGGTGGCCAGCAGGGGTAGACAAATTTGCCATCTTGCATAGGACCTCGTTTCATGTTAATCCTTCTCTGCGTAAGAGCAATAAGGAGGCTGCCATATACATTTCGATTTAACCACTTGGAAAGCTGAGAACGGAAGTCATACTGGAGGTGATCCAAAACGTTTTAGCCATAGACCCTGAACAAGCATGCAGATCAGGTGCTCTGACTGGAGTCTGACTGTGTGAGCTCTTTAGAGGACAGTCAGTGACATGACTATGTAATTTGCAAAGTGCTGCAAGTAGATGTCAGTGCTGTATAATTACATAATAGCAATTAGACTATGACTATAGGTCATGTGAGGTCCTCTGACTGTGAGGTCCTCTGACGATTGTCAGTGACATGACTATGTACTCTGTAAAGTGCTGCAGAAGATGTCAGTGCTATATAAATATATAATATGGTGCTCTGAAAGAAAACCATAGCACCCAGGCCCCTCCAGCAAAACCCTGCTCAACAACTGACCCCCCCCCCCCGCATTACCCCACCCCAGATGTTTGACCACTAGCCGGGCCCTTCTGCAAATGCCTATACCCAAATGATATAGCTGAGTGCAGCAGCAGAGCGGCATACATTACCACCTTCCAACGGAGCTAAATGTCCCCCCACTCCTCTCTTCAGCCATGCTGTAAAGCCCATCTCCTTGCAGCTCCTGTCCCTGCATGTCACGACTTGCATCAGGGAGACTGTACAGCCCATCTCCTTGCAGCTCCTGCATGTCACATGACATGCATCAGAGAGACTGTACAGACGTGACATGCATCAAAGAGACTGTACAGCCCATCCCTTTGCAGCTACTGCATGTCACATGACATGCATCAGGGGGACTGTACAGCCCATCTCCTTGCAGCTCCTGTCTCTGCATGTCACATGACATGCATCAGGGAGACTGTACAGCCTATCTCCTTGCAGCTTCTGTCCCTGCATGTCACATGACATGCATCAGGGAGACTGTACAGCCCATCTCCTTGCAGCTCCTGTCCTTGCATGACATGTGACATGCATCAAGGAGACTGTACAGCCCATCTCCTTGCAGCTCCTGTCCCTGCATGTCGCGTGAAATGCATCAGGGAGACTGTACAGCCCATCTCCTTGTAGCTCCTGTCCCTGCATGTCACATGACATGCATCAGAGAGACTGTACAGCCCATCTCCGTGCAGCTCCTGTCCCTGCATGTCACATCACATGCATCAGGGAGACTGTACAGCCCATCTCCTTGCAGCTCCTGTCCCTGCATGACACGTGACATGCATCAGGGAGACTGTACAGCCCATCTCCTTGCAGCTCCTGCATGTCACGTGACATGCATCAGAGAGACTGTACAGCCCATCTCCTTGCAGCTCCTGTCCCTGCATGTCGCGTGACATGCATCAGGGAGACTGTACAGCCCATCTCCTTGCAGCTCCTGTCCCTGCATGTCACATGACATGCATCAGGGAGACTGTACAGCCCATCTCCTTGCAGCTCCTGCATGTCACGTGACATGCATCAGAGAGACTGTACAGCCCATCTCCTTGCAGCTGCTGTCCCTGCATGTCACGTGACATGCATCAGGTAGACTGTACAGCCCATCTCCTTGCAGCTCCTGTCCCTGCATGTCACGTGACATGCATCAGGGAGACTGTACAGCCAATCTCCTTGCAGCTCCTGTCCCTGCATGTCACATGACATGCATCAGGGAGACTGTACAGCCCATCTCCTTGCAGCTCCTGTGCCTGCATGTCACGTGACATGCATCAGGGAGACTGTACAGCCCATCTCCTTGCAGCTTCTGTCCCTGTATGTCACGTGACATGCATCAGGGAGACTGTACAGCCCTTCTCCTTGCAGCTCCCGTTTCTGCATGTCACATGACATGCATCATGGAGACTGTACAGCCCATCTCCTTGCAGCTCCTGTCCCTGCATGTCACATGACATGCATCAGGGAGACTGTACAGCCCATCTCCTTGCAGCTCCTGTCCCTGCATGTCACATGACATGCATCAGGGAGACTGTACAGCCCATCTCCTTGCAGCTCCTGTCCCTGCATGTCACGTGACATGCATCAGGGAGACTGTACAGCCCATCTCCTTGCAGCTCCTGTCCCTGCATGTCACGTGACATGCATCAGGGAGACTGTACAGCCCATCTCCTTGCAGCTCCTGTCCCTGCATGTCACGTGACATGCATCAGGGAGACTGTACAGCCCATCTCCTTGCAGCTCCTGTGCCTGCATGTCACGTGACATGCATCAGGGAGACTGTACAGCCCATCTCCTTGCAGCTCCTGTGCATGCATGTCACGTGACATGCATCAGGGAGACTGTACAGCCCATCTCCTTGCAGCTCCTGTCCCTGCATGTCGCGTGAAATGCATCAGGGAGACTGTACAGCCCATCTCCGTGCAGCTCCTGTCCCTGCATGTCACATCACATGCATCAGGGAGACTGTACAGCCCATCTCCTTGCAGCTCCTGTCCCTGCATGACACGTGACATGCATCAGGGAGACTGTACAGCCCATCTCCTTGCAGCTCCTGCATGTCACGTGACATGCATCAGAGAGACTGTACAGCCCATCTCCTTGCAGCTCCTGTCCCTGCATGTCGCGTTACATGCATCTGGGAGACTGTACAGCCCTTCTCCTTGCAGCTTCTGTCCCTGCATGTCACATGACATGCATCAGGGAGACTGTACAGCCCATCTCCTTGCAGCTCCTGCATGTCACGTGACATGCATCAGAGAGACTGTACAGCCCATCTCCTTGCAGCTGCTGTCCCTGCATGTCACGTGACATGCATCAGGTAGACTGTACAGCCCATCTCCTTGCAGCTGCTGTCCCTGCATGTCACGTGACATGCATCAGGTAGACTGTACAGCCCATCTCCTTGCAGCTCCTGTCCCTGCATGTCACGTGACATGCATCAGGGAGACTGTACAGCCCATCTCCTTGCAGCTCCTGTCCCTGCATGTCACGTGACATGCATCAGGGAGACTGTACAGCCCATCTCCTTGCAGCTCCTGTCCCTGCATGTCACGTGACATGCATCAGGGAGACTGTACAGCCCATCTCCTTGCAGCTCCTGTCCCTGCATGTCACATGACATGCATCAGGGAGACTGTACAGCCCATCTCCTTGCAGCTCCTGTCCCTGCATGACACGTGACATGCATCAGGGAGACTGTACAGCCCATCTCCTTGCAGCTCCTGTCCCTGCATGTCACATGACATGCATCAGAGAGACTGTACAGCCCATCTCCTTGCAGCTCCTGTCCCTGCATGACACGTGACATGCATCAGGGAGACTGTACAGCCCATCTCCTTGCAGCTCCTGTCCCTGCATGTCAGGGAGACTGTACAGCCCATCTCCTTGCAGATCCTGTCCCTGCATGTCACATGACATGCATCAGAGAGACTGTACAGCCCATCTCCTTGCAGCTCCTGTCCCTGCATGTCACATGACATGCATCAGGGAGACTGTACAGCCCATCTCCTTGCATCCTTGCAGCTCCTGTCCCTGCATGTCACATGACATGCATCAGAGAGACTGTACAGCCCATCTCCTTGCAGCTCCTGTCCCTGCATGTCACGTGACATGCATCAGATAGACTGTACAGCCCATCTCCTTGCAGCTCCTGTCCCTGCATGTCACATGACATGCATCAGAGAGACTGTACAGTCCATCTCCTTGCAGCTCCTGTCCCTGCATGTCACGTGACATGCATCAGGGAGACTGTACAGCCCATCTCCTTGCAGCTCCTTTCCCTGCATCAGGGACACTGTACAGCCCATCTCCTTGCAGCTCCTGTGCCTGCATGTCACGTGACATGCATCAGGGAGACTGTACAGCCCATCTCCTTGCAGCTCCTGTCCCTGCATGTCACATCACATGCATCAGAGAGACTGTACAGCCCATCTCCTTGCAGCTCCTGTCCCTGCATGTCACGTGACATGCATCAGGGAGACTGTACAGCCCATCTCCTTGCAGCTCCTTTCCCTGCATCAGGGAGACTGTACAGCCCATCTCCTTGCAGCTCCTGTCCCTGCATGTCCCGTGACATGCATCAGGGAGACTGTACAGCCCATCTCCTTGCAGCTCCTGTATGTCACGTGACATGCATCAGGGAGACTGTACAGCCCATCTCCTTGCAGCTCCTGTCCCTGCATGTCACGTGACATGCATCAGGGAGACTGTACAGCCCATCTCCTTGCAGCTCCTGTCCCTGCATGTCACGTGACATGCATCAGGGAGACTGTACAGCCCATCTCCTTGCAGCTCCTTTCCCTGCATCAGGGAGACTGTACAGCCCATCTCCTTGCAGCTCCTGTCCCTGCATGTCACGTGACATGCATCTGGGAGACTGTACAGCCCATCTCCTTGCAGCTCCCGTTTCTGCATGTCACATGGCATGCATCAGGGACACTGTACAGCATGACGACAGTGCAGAGGGAATGTGTTGCTCTGCTGGAAGCCGGTAATGACGCTACACTGCCACGTTCTGCACGTCACCAGGAGCAGCCCCCCCCCAAAAGTCACAATATCAGGAGTTGTGGGGGCTATTAATAATCCCCTGATAGCCCCTATAAGAAATCCAGGCAAATGCGGGGGAAACACAGATACCTTGCAGATAGTGTCCTAGCAGTGAGTTGAACCCGGGACTCCACGCTTCAAGGAAAGGGTGCTATCCATCAATATCGCCATTCCACCCCAGTTAAGAACATAAAAGGTGTCCATACATCTGAAGTTGTATGGGCAGATCGAGCAAGAGACAGATCTCTCTCAGATCGAATCTGATCAGAGAGATATTTTGCCAGGACACCACAAACCAATACCCGATTGATTTCAGCATAAAATCTCTCAGGAATCGGCCAACTTAAATTTCCAAACAATTTGTGCCAACTCAGCTGCCTGCCATTGGAACGTCCCTCAGCTGAAACAAAACTCCACTGTAATAACCACACGCCCATCGGTGACAGGTACTCTTCGATCAGCACCGAATGCTGCAAGGCTTGTCATCCCATCTCACGTTAACAAAATTCCAAAGCAGACACAACAGCGTGCCGGGCGGCGGGTGAGGTGGGGGTATCGCGCTCTGGCCAATGTCTGGAAATTGGGGAGCAGAGGCGGAGGGGAGGGTGGGGTGAGGAAGGGTGAGTATGGGAAGGGGGGCAGCCCCTCCTCATGCATCTATTTTACACAGCCCAAGCCTATTCTACCCGCTGGTTAATGCATTTGAATGTGAAAGGGCCGGCAGTGTAAGAGGGTAAAGATGTCGTCTTTGTGATGAGCCTGCCGTGGCCGGGGTCTCCTGGATTTATGGAGCATTGGGAGAAGCGAGGGGCGATGGCTGTGAAGGGCTCATTTCCATAGCAGCTGCTGCATGAGGCCTCCGCAACAAGAGACCAAGTCGCCTTGTCCAGGCCATGAATAGGCTGAGGACTCCTGAAAGAGAAAGGCTGCGAGAGATGGAGAAGAATGGGGTCTTGGATCAGGGTGTTGCGGGGTGGGGGGGATGGGGGGGCAGTGAATATTTAAGCTCGCTTTAGTTTGATGAACTTGTGTTAAGGATTTGCAGGGAGGCGGTAGGCTGGGCTGGCAGGTGTGAGAACGGCATGGCACCCAGTCCTGTCCCCATCAGGGTTTTGTTTTATTTTTGTGCGACCCACCCACAGTATGGTAATGCGAGGGGCTGTCACTATCCTGGTGACCCGTCTGTGGGGTTAGGGGGGCTCGTCCATCGCCAGCGAACCTACTTTCTGCCTTTGCTTAGCCATGTTATGGACATTCCCGAAGAGAAGATAGCAGAGTTACCTGATCAAACGGAACAAATGGATTTTTTGTAAAAAACAAAAAACACCAGAGCACAAGATTTTTTTTTTTCCTGAGATTTAACGTCATTGTAGAGTTGGTGTAACTCTACTTAAAGTAAGCCTGTAGCTTTTAAACAAGAGAAGGTTATATACTTAGCTTGGTAGAGGGAAGCCTCTAGGTTCTCCAGAGGATCCTCTGGGCCTAACTACAAATCATGGAGCCCCTAGCAAATTGTTGAAGAGCCCCCTTCAAAGATTTGATCAATAATACCAGCCTGTGTGCACATTTTCGAAACTAAACTAAAGTTAAACATATATATGATCACTTTTCAGACTCCTCCTACGTTCGCAACAACTTCCTGTGGGATTCTTTATAGACTGACTGCTCGGCTGCAATTGTACACCATGTGACATGGCAGTGCTGATCGATATTTGATTAAGAAAGGAAAGGTTTACCTATTATTTTCGGTAAAGTCCGCTCAAAAGACAATTATTATATAGCACTGACATCTTCTGCAGTACTTTACAGAATACATAGTCATGTCACTGACTGTCCTCAGAGGAGCTCACAGTGTAATCCTACCATAGTCATAGTGTAATGCCCTACCATATTATTATTATGTATTTACATATCACTCACATCTTCTGCAGCACATTACAGAGTACATAGTCATGTCACTGACTGTCCTCAGAGAAGCTCACAGTGTAATCCTACCATAGTCATAGTCTAATGTCCTCCCATATTATTATTATGTATTTATATAGAACTGACATGTTTTGCAGCATTGTATAGAGTACATAGTCATGTCACTGACTGTCCCCTGAGGAGCTCACAATCTAATCCTACCATAGTCACAGTCTAATGTCCTACCATATTATTATGTATGTATGTATGTATGTATATAGCACTGACATCTTTTGCAGCACTGTATAGAGTACATAGTCATGTCCTCAGAGGAGCTCACAATCTAATCCTACCATTGTCATAGTCTAATGTCCTACCATATTATTATGTACCCTCTTTCCCTGAATATAAGACCTACCCTGAAAATAAGCACTAGTGGAAGTTAAAGAGGAGGAAGAGGCAGCCAGTAAGTGGGGACACAGTGGTGCAGTGCCAATCAGGCACTGATTCTTTCATCCCAGCACACAGCAAGGTTATCAGCTGTGTGCAGGGAAGACAGGGCAGGTACCTGATCAGTACAGAAGCATACTTTCAAATCCATCCAACATCACAGTACAAAGGAACAGGAAATGTTCTGCTGAGCGACACTTCCTAATAGAAATGTAAGACATCCCCTGAAAATAAGCCCTAGCACATCTTTCAGAGCAAAAATTAATATAAGACAGTGTCTTATTTTCGGGGAAAGACGGTATGTATATAGCACTGACATTTTACAGCACTGTATAGAGTACATAGTCATGTCACTGACTGTCCTCAGAGGAGCTTACAATCTAATCCTACCATAGTCACAGTCTAATGTCCTACCATTTATTATGTATTTATACAGCACTGACATCTTCTGCAGCACATTACAGAGTACATAGTCATGTCACTGACTGTCCTCAGAGGAGCTCACAATCTAATCCTATTATAGTCATAGTCTAATGTCCTCCCAGATTATTATTATGTATTTATATAGCACTGACATCTTCTGCAGCACTGTACAGAGTACATAGTCATGTCCCTGACTGTCCTCAGAGGAGCTCACAATCTAATCCTATTATAGTCAGTGTAATGTCCTTCCATATTATTATTATGTGTTTATATAGCACTGACATCTTTTGCAGCACTTTACAGAGTACATAGTCATGTCACTGACTGTCCTCAGAGGAGCTGACAGTCTAATCCTACCATAGGCATAGTCTAATGTCCTACCATATTATTATTATGTGTTTATATAGCACTGACATCTTCTGCAGCACATTACAGAGTACATAGTCATGTCACTGACTGTCCTCAGAAGAGCTCACAATCTAATCCTACCATAGGCATAGTCTAATGTCCTACCATATTATTATTATGTGTTTATATAGCACTGACATCTTGTGCAGCACATTACAGAGTACATAGTCATGTCACTGACTGTCCTCAGAGGAGCTCACAATCTAATCCTACCATAGTCATAATGTAATGTCCAACCATATTATTATTATGTGTTTATGTAGCACTGATATCTTCTGCAGCACATTACAGAGTACATAGTCATGTCACTGACTGTCCTCAGAGGAGCTCACAATCTAATCCTACCATAGTCATAGTCTAATGTCCTACCATATCATTATTATTATTATGTATTTATATAGCACTGACATCTTGTGCAGCACATTACAGAGTACATAGTCATGTCACTGACTGTCCTCAGAGGAGTTCACAATCTAATCCTACCATAGTCATAATGTAATGTCCAACCATATTATTATTATGTGTTTATGTAGCACTGATATCTTCTGCAGCACTTTATAGAGTACATTCAGATACAGTCTTGTCATTTGGGGATCAAGTCACAAAGCATTACCCCCATTACCCCATGAGGTGAATCAGAAAACCGCTGATTTTACTGAACATTTTGTCAA
Source organism: Hyperolius riggenbachi (assembly GCF_040937935.1). Classification (NCBI taxonomy): domain Eukaryota; kingdom Metazoa; phylum Chordata; class Amphibia; order Anura; family Hyperoliidae; genus Hyperolius; species Hyperolius riggenbachi. The sequence continues at coordinate 276,668,680 of NC_090653.1, forward strand.
ATGTCAATTCACAAAGGTTGTTACCATGTGGAAAACTAATATTACCCACTTATGAAGTAAAAAACAAACTTCTGGGATAAATACCTCATGAATGTCAGTTCACAAAGTAAACAGGAGGTAATACAAGTAAGATGTTCAAGTATTTCATCTCCAGCCTGGGTAAGATAAACAGCCATTTGTGAGGTTACAGGAGGGTGTTAGGGACTTTCAATGTGAATATGATTATAACGATTTTACTCACTCAGTCCCTCGCCGCAGCCCCGGTCCCCCGCGTACTGCGACTCCGCAGGCAGGACAACTCTTCTGCGCCTGCGCAAGGCATACGTGCCCATGCATCCATGTCCAGAGAGGTGAAGCAGAGGGTTGAGAAAAGTTTATGAAAGGTGCCCATACATCAACTGTTATTTACGTTATTCATTATGTTACATTTTTACTACAGTTCCTCTTTAGGAACGTTAACCAATCATTGAATTTCATCACAATAAGTAGCTGATACCCCCTTTCCCACAAGAAATCTTTACCTTTTCTCTAATAGATCAGGGAAGGGGAAGGGAGGAGGGGTTGATACCCCTCCCACAGTGTAATGTCATGACCATGGTCCTGACAGTTTCCTGTCAGTGACCCTCATTGCATTGTGGGAAATAATGGCTTTTTCCAACTGCCAAGCAGGCAGCATCTCCCTCTGTGCATAGAACTCTTAGTAACAAACATTCCGTACAGATCACCTGGCAGGACTAAAGATGTCACCACCAGTGATAAATTTCAGAATGTAAATCAGGAAGAGGAAATAATTTATAATGGGCAAACACTGACTAAATCTATAAAAGGGAACATCGTAAAGAAATAAGCAATTTTATTCAATGTTATTTTCAGTGGCGTAGCTAAGGAGCTGGGGGCCCCGATGCAAGTTTTACAATGGGGCCCCCCCAAGCACTCTATACATAACAATTGATACGGCGCACCAAAACCTGCCAACGGCAACTACAGGGTCAGAGGTGCAAGAAGGGGATGGGGAACAGCTTGTTAAGGATTACCACTATTCAAAGTATCTATAGAAGTGATTATTATGAGCACAGGACCAATAGAGAGCTAAAACTGTAGTTGTGGGAGGGCCCTTCGGGGCCCCTCTGGCCCAAGGGCCCCGATGCGGTCGCTACCTCTGCAACCCCTATTGCTACGCCCCTGGTTATTTTCACTGTAGTTCCTGTAATGTTTTCCTGAACGCTGCGTCGCTCCGAATTGTTTCATGGCCGCAGTGATAGTCTGTCTCCAGTCTGCAGCAATGAGGCCGGGAGGATTTGGGAATTTCGCAGACCTGGTACCAGTTAGCGGTTCAGCAGATTAAAGTCCAGCTCGAGACAGTAAATGAAGGCCGCACAGGGTTTCCTCAGTCCCTGCAGCATTGCCCAGTCTGCCTGAGTGCCATGGCTGCATTCTCATGACCTCGGAGGAGTAGCAGCATGTGAGGGGGGGCTACAGACCGGCCCCTGACAGCCTGCTTCATCTCCAATACCCCCCCCTCCTTCCCCCCTGAACAGAAGGGGGGGGGATTGAGCAAGAGAGCATCCATCTGCCTCCCAGCCCCAACCAAGCCGCCAAGACAATACAAGGAAATGCTTCTAGGCTGGAATTCCGATCGCGGATTTTGGCAGAGGCTCAGGGAACAGCTTCCAGCATCTTTTTCTAGCGAATGCATAACTTTCAGCAGCCCCCCCCCCCAAAGAAAATCAGCAAGGAGAGATTTAAAGCTCAACTCTAGTGACCGAATATCCATACCCCTGGCAAGGTTGTGCAGTTTGCTTTCACAAATTCACTAAACGTTAGTTAAAGGGCGTCTGGCGAACCATTACCATCGTTCATTCTGAAAGACCGCGACAGATCACATCGGGAGTGATCGCTCAGTCTTCCACTAAAGATAATGCACTTTAGGGGAAATTCATTTGATTTAAACGATCATTTGAGCGACCGTTCGTGTCCTGCAATCAGGATGTTGGAAGTTAGATTGGGAACGGATTGTGTGTTGGCAGAGTTTCCCGATCTAATCTTCCAATGGGTACTTAGCTTAAAGAGACTCTGTAACAAAATTTTCAGCCTTATTTCTTCTATCCTATAAGTTCCTATACCTGTTCTGATATAGTCTGTCTTACTGCAGCCTTTCCTAGTTGCACAGTGGCTGTATTTATCTCTGTTATATAATCTAATCTTCTTTCCTCTGACAGCTTTGTCGGGCTCAGGCAGGTATGTGCTACTCTGCTTGTGATAGGCAGAAGCTATACACACCCTCTCCACAGGCACTGTATGAGTCACAGACTGAGCTTTTCTCAGCCTATCATATGCTGGTTAGCAGCCATGTTTTTTGTTTGTAAACACTGCCTAAAACTGGCAATTACAAGCCAAGATTGCAGCAGGAAGTGGCAGAAACAGCACATAGGGGCCCAGGAGAACATTATGAATAGAATGGTATGCTTTTTATTGTAAGTATTCTAGAGTACAGATTCTCTTTAAAGGGAAGGTCCGATCAGCTTCATTTACTTACCCGGGGCTTCCTCCTGCCCCTAGTAGCCTCTATGTCCCTCGCCGCAGCTCTGCACTCCGCCGCTAGCTCCTGGTCCCCTCCGCTGCAGAGGCCGACCTCGCGAGGTCGTCCTCTACTGCACCGCTGTCAATCACTCGCACGTGGTGTGGAGTGCACTGCGCAGAGCTGCGGCGAGGGACATAACGGCTGCTAGGGGCTGGAGGAAGCCCTGTCTAAGTAAGTGACTTTTTTGTAAGCTGCTCGGATCTTCTCTTTAAAGAGGAACTGTAACCCAGGACTGAACCTCATCCCAATCAGTAGCTGATACCCCCTTTCCCATGAGAAATCTTTACCTTTTCTCTAATAGATCATCAGGGGAGTCTGTATGGCTGATATAGTGGCAAAACCCCTCCCACAGTGTGATGTCATGACAACGGTCCTGACAGTTTCCTTTTACCTCGTTGCATTGTGGGAAATAACGGCTTATTCAAACTACCTAACAAGCAGTATCTCCCTCTGTGCATAGAGCTCTAAATAACGAACATTCCCTTCAGATCATCTGTCAAAATGTAAATCAGGGAGAGGAAAGATTTTACAATGGGCAAACACTAAGTAAATAATCTATGAATGAAGATTTAAAGCAATTGTATTAATTACGTTGTTTTCACTCCAGTTCCTCTAAGTTATATGAGGCCCGTACTGCTGAAAATAAGAATTTGAATATGTGATCACGTGACCTGAAAGTCATCACAGCAGACTGTAATAGTAATATTCATAATATTAGTGTGTACGGTTTTCTGTGCTGCACAGAAAGCACTGGCACAGGCAGCCTGTGTTATTCAATGGACAGTTTACACCGCATTTTTAGGTTTTCCTTTTAAAAAAACTTGACATGACCACTTCCTGCTGTTTTTTTTTTTTATCGCTTGCCCTGTGCGCTCCACACTCAGCGCGTCCCTATCAGCGAGTTGTGACGCGTTGCTCAACATGTGACCATAAATTTTGCGCAACAGAGATGCGATCTGATCGTATCGCTCACATTTTCCACGACAGCGCCCCATTCAGACGGGTGTATGGACACGGCTGTGATGGGAGAAGAAAAATGGGAGGGGATATATTTAAAATTGACGAATTGCGGGGGAAAAAAATTAAGAAACAAAATAAATAAATAAATTAAAAAAATAAAAATCGCACAGCGGTACAATTTCAAATGTATTTTTCCTGCGCTTCTGTACTTTGTATAGGAGGCTGTTAGCACAAAAAATGCAGGGCACTTAAGGAAACACCCCCACGCGGTTTTCATCAGTAACGATAGGTTTTTGGAACTCTGACACCCGTGTAGGAGCGCATTGATTTTGCGCTCACCCTGGCTGCCAGAAGCAGCGCTATCATAGGAAGCTCAATCGCCCCTTCCCACTGAACAGCGCAAGCTTATAGAGATGCGACAGGTCTGCCACATGATTAAGTCCTGAACAGTCGCACTTACAACTTATTTCCGTCGCTAAGGACAAACGTTTCTGCGCAATTAACTTTTTACGGCCTTAAGATGCCCATTAACGGAACAATCTCCCAGTCGATCAGATCACGTACCATTAAAGAGAATCTGAAGTTAAAATGAAAACAAAAAACAGATCCTTACCTAAGCAGAGGGAAGGCTCTGAGTCCTACAGAGCCTTCCTGTTCTCCTGCCAGTCTCCTCGTTCCCCCGCAGACTTCTCGGTATAAATCTCCTGCTGTGGAAGACTATGGGAGTGTACAGGTGGATCTGTGCTGCACACGGGAGAGGGCGCTTGCGCGTGCGCAGTACCGTGCGCAGTACGGAGACTCCTGAAGCACACCCAACACAGAACAGAGCAGTCTACGACCCAGAGCCTGCGGGGGAACGCGGGGACCATGAGGAGACCAGGAAGGCTCTTTAGGACTCAGGGCCTTCTTTCTCCTGATGGTTTTTTTTTTCTTTAACTTTTTCTTCAGACTCCCATTAACCACTTCGGTACCAGCAGCCTCTGCCCCCTTAAGGACCAGAGGCTGCTGGTACGCTAAAATGCCACATTCCGACGAATCACCGCAATAATCCAACGCTGTCCCCGCCGCAGGCTGCTCTCTCTGCCGTCGCTATGAGCACTGTGAGCCGGTCAGGAGCCACTTTCATTGGCTCCTGACCCTGTCACTCAATGTAAGCCAATGGGATTGGCTTACAGTAATGACAGGGCCAGGAGCCAATTAAAATGACTCCTGCCTGGCTCACAGTGCTCTGCCGTCATAGAGACGGCAGGGCAGCACATTGCGGCGGGGGCAGAGCGGCAGGGACGCACGGTGAATGGGACATAGAGCTTACGTCAGGTCAGAACCGCAGCGCCACCCGCCCGCCGTAGATTTAATCTGCGTCGGTCCGCAATAGGTTAAAGAGTAACTGTTTAGAAAATCTTAAAATTTAAAACACATACAAATAAGAAGTACATTTCTCCAAATGTAAAATGAGATAAAAATGACTTTTCTCCTATGTTGCTATCACTTACAGTAAGTAGTAGAAATCTGACATTACCGACAGGTTTTGGACTAGCCCATTTTCTCATGGGGGATTTGCAGCATTTTCTTTATTTTTAAAAGCACTTAGTGAATAGCAGTTGCTCCGTCCAACTGCCAAAATAGTGTGCAGCGAGCAGGGAGGCTGGCCAGCATCTTTGTATTAATCATTTTCAGGGAATGTCTTTATAAAGAATAAAGGCCTTGCTGAGAATCCCCCATGAAGAGATGGACTAGCCCAAAACCTGTCGGTAATGTCAGATTTCTACTACCTAATGTAAGTGACAGCAACATAGGAGAAAAGTAATTTAGGCCCATTTTACTCTGGGAGAAATGTACTTCTTATTTGTATGTGTTTTAAATTTTAAGATTTTCACAAAACTTCCTCTTTAATGGTGCCAATTGAAAACAAATAATCATCCTATGGATTGTGCAATCGATCCAAATTTCCAAACAATTCACATTGGATTGCTTGTTTCCACTTTCATTGATGGACCCGAACAATTGTTTCCAATCAATTGGACGTTCATACAAATCCTGCAATAAATCTGCAGTGTGTCTACTTCCTGCTTGTATGGAAGCAGACATATGGTTAACATCCTGTGTTTACAAATTAGCCGCTCTGCCGAGGCAGCCAGCTGACACAGCTGAGAAATCAAATTACTGTTGGGATTAGTCACATGCTTTTAATGCACAGCTTTTACGCAAGCGGACACATTGCGCGCACCCCTGAATAACCATGTTCCTAGATTTCCATCTCAGCAGACTCTGGCATTTCAATGCACTGTGTACAGCAGGTTTCTGGACGTCTAAACGACGGGTCGTTTAAAAAAAATCAGCCGTGTGTACGAGCCTATAGTGTAATGTCCTAACACATTATTATTATGTATTTATATAGCACTGACATCTTCTGCAGCACTTTACAGAGTACATAGTCATGTCACTGACTGTCCTCAGAGGAGCTCACAATCTAGTCCCTACCATGGTCCAAAATCTCTTTCAAAGACTCCATGCAGATAGTGTCCTAGTAGAGATGTGAACCCAGAACTCTGGTACCACAAAATAAAATTGCTTATATATTTTATACACTACGAGCAGAGGGGCACTGCTGAACTGTAGTTGTAGTGCTGGCTACAAAGAGTTGAATTTCTCTCAGCAGTGGGAGGAGGTGGACTTGGTCAGGTAATCTGCTCTGTGCTGGGGAAACACTCCCAATCTTCTGGCAATAAGGAAGTCTTGAATGCAGCCTGTCAGACAGAGGGCCTCTCTCTCTGCTAATTGATGTAGATTTAAAGGGCATTAGAAATGGTAGGCTGCTTTCATTCTGGACAGTATAGAAAGCGGCTTCGTGCTACTGCGCATGCGCAGCTACTGCACAGCCACGCTGATGCCAGAGGAGGTGTGCGGCCCTGATGTGAAACGGGGGGCCATGCTCACGGTTGGGAGGACAGAGGAGGCTCGGGCTCCCTATAATGCTGTGGATCGATTAAAATACGCTCTTATTGAAAATATGATCATTCACTAAAAAACCCGATAAAGGAGACCTCTTGGATCAGTTCAACGTTTTATGCTTTTTGACCATCTCCTATTCATCACTCTGCCCTGCCAGGTATAATAAACTATATCTTATGTCGCTTTTATTTAAATAGTCTGAAGCGAATTACATTTTCTCTTTTTATTGCCAACTTAAGCTAAGCAGTAGGAGCAAGGCTGATTCGCTGCAACACCGCGTCAGAACAATGTACCTAACAACCCCCCCCCCCCCCCCGAAATCCCCGGGGCAAAATTCGCTATCACTTCCTGGAGGAGGCAGAGCTTTGCGCAGTAGCTCTGCCTCTGCTCCAGTCAATCTCCACCGATTTCTGCCTCTCCCCGCCTTCTTTCACTGAGAGTGGCGGGAAGAGGCGGAGATTGCACTGGAGGCAGCGCAAAGCTTTGCCTCCCCTGGGCAGCAAAATCCATGACCTAGAAAGTCGTGGAATTTTGGCCCAGGCTTTTGGGGGGATAAATACCTCGTTCTGTCACACTGTTGCAGCGAATCAGCTTTACTCTTATGGCTTAACTTAAAGGAATCATCAGGCTGTAAGGCCTCCTCCCCGATCTACTTACTAGTGGCTTCCTCCAGCTCGTTACCAGCAACATGTCCCACAATGCAGCTCTGTGGTCTGGTATCCCCGCTGCTACTGAGGACGACCTCGACCTCGTACTGCGCAATCGGCGCTATCACCGCCACGTTGTCTGCGCTGTACTGCGCAGGCGCAGAACTACTGCGCCTGCGCAGTACAGCGCGGACAACATGGCGGTGACAGAGCGCCGCTCGCGCAGGCGCAGTATTAGGCCAACCCCGAGGTCGGCCTCAGTACCGGCGGGGATTTCGGGTGGCAGACTGCGAGCGATGCTGCATCGTGGGACATGTCACCGGGAACGAGCTGGAGGAAGCCGATTCCTTTAAGTGGGCAATAAAAAGAGAAAGTTTAATTCGCTTGAGTCTCTATTTAACTCTTTTAAAAACCCAATGCCAAGGAGGTACGACTTTATTATGCACTGAGACTTTATCGAGCAGAGAAAAATTGGATGTGAAAGCAGAGGCTCTCAGCAGCAGGGTGAGGTGACCAGCACTGTGCTTACAGGGCAAAATCGGACAGTGATCCCTCCCCAGCAAGTTCATGATTACCCCATGTGGGCGGTGATCACATAGGGGGGAGGAGTTTTGTCGGCCTCCAGATCTGTTGTATTCAGCCAAGCAACATCTGTCCATGGTACAGGAAGAAAGTTTTGCAAACCCACTCAACCAGGTAATAAGAATGAATTAAGCAAAACAGCTTTAAAAGGACAGCTGTAACCTCCTAAAAGTGAGATACTCATCTAAGAGAAGAGAAGGCTCTGGGATCCTATACGGCCTTCCAGTTCCTGTGTCCCCTCATTCCACAACTAGGCCCCCGCTCAAATGTCTCCATGGTTGCGTCTCCGTGTCTCCAAGAACTTTGGAAAATGAGTGGCTCTGCACTACGCTCGAGCAGTATGGAGCTGCTCGTCTTCAGTAGTACTTGGAGATCCGAGTACATCTGTGGCCTTCCCAGAAGACCCAAATACCTCTCTGACATTGTCAGTGGCTGGAATGGGTGGGGGGTGTGGAGGGGTCAGCAGTGGAATTAAGGGATGCAGAGAGGAACAGGAAGGGGGCCCAAAACCTTCCCTCTTAGGTGAGTCTGTAACTTATTTTGTTTTACTGGGTTACAGATGTCTTTTAAATGCTACAATGCTTGTACTTTCACCCATTAGTAGCTCCAATAGAGTTATCTCATTTGAGATAAGTGCACTGCTTTTGACTTCAGTCGGCAGAACTCATTGTGCTGTAAATTCTTGGAATGCTTTGATGTCTCTCAACTAGCAGAAAACATAGAAACTGAAAGCAGAAGTCCTCTGTTATTGTCTCACACTGCCCCCTAGTGACAAGTGGCCATAAATACACATTACAGCAGTACTAATTAGGAGCAAGGAAAGGTAACTAGTAGGAAATAAAATTAAAAATTGGCCTGGAGCAATTGCAAGCCTCTAAATAAATTGGCTGCTAAAGGGTTAAAGGAAACCAAAGCTGTCGGAAAACAAAGAATCGATACTTACCCGTGGCTTCCTCCAGCTCCATAAACACGTCCGAGTCCCTCGCTGTCCTCCCACGGTCTTCTGTGCAGCCGAAATCAGCCCCGGTAACTGGCTCAGTCGTGGTCTTCTGCGCATGCCTGGGACCATGGAAGAAGACCACGACTGAGACAGTTACCAGGGCTGATCGGTACACCGCAGGAGGACGGCGAGGGACTCGCATGTGTTTATGGGGATGGATGAAGCCCCAGGTAAGTACTGATTTTTTGACCGCTTTGGTACACTGTAAAGGCAACAGTCAAAACCTTGTGTGCTGCGAATTAGTATGTACGGTATTCCATACAAAATGCAAAGTAAAACAAGTGTAAGCTAGGGATTTAACACATACCGGAGTGCTACTTTAACACATGCTAAAAAGGGTCAACGAGTTTATGAAAAATGGTCATCAAATTCGTAATGAAAATATGCTTTATTCCATACTTAAACGTATTTGCCATTGTAGACTGAATATTACACAACATCACCACAAATGCACAAAACGATCGCACGGTTACAAAAACAGACTCGCAAATACCGATACACTACATCACATACAGTTCTCAAAATCTGCAAACAAACAACTACAATCTCAGCATGTGTGGAACAACATCTATCCTGCAAAAAATAAAAAAAAACGTTAATAAATTAAAGAGGGGAGATGGGCAGACCGAGAATATGCGGAAAATTTCTTGGTCTTCGGGTTTTTATTGTATTGTTGTCATATGAAACCAGCACCAGTTATAAGATTCAAAGTGATAGTGACGTCACCAGGTTTGGTAAAAACCCGAGAATTTGATGCGACAGCTACGTGATAAAATGTAAGGAAACTGCATGACAAAATGACTTTATGATCGAGAGTCCTCCACTGGAGAAATATTTACAAATTAGTACTATTGCTAATGGTGTCGGGAGAAAACCTTCTGTTGTCAGGAGAAAGAATTTCATCCCCTTTGGCCTTAAAAGCAAGCCTGTTGGGTCATTGAACATGATGGATGTCTCCACTGGCCAATCAGGAGGCTTTACCAGCACAACAGCTTGTAATGTACTGATTGACTTCAAGGTCACCTTAAAAGGAGTCTGTAACACTCAAAACATTCAATATTGTATAGATATTAATGAGCTGAATAAACTCACCCCCCCCCCCCCCCCATTTATAGCTATTTTATGCTTTGGAATCCACCGTTGTACCTCAAACCAGGAGTGTTGAATAAAAGCACCGATGCTACTTGTTGATCCTTTCTTGGCTCTAGTTAAGCCATATGAAAAAAATCCTGCAGTTCTGATCCACCGAGGAATAGCGGAGTGCCAGCTAAGTATGCAGATTCCCACGTGATCCCTGCTCATCTCTCCCTTCTTATGACGACTCATGCTGTCTGGATGGAAAGCAGACAGCATGAGTCATCAGAACAGAGGAGGGGTGAGAAGTGATTATAAAGTAGTCAGTAACAGGTTTGAGTGACCTGCAGGTTTTTTCTTCTTTCATAGGGCTGGACAACAGAAAAAGGGGTTCAAAGTAAGGAACCCCATCAATGCTTTTCATAAAAAAAAAGAAAAGAAAAACCTTCACATTTCAGGGCCCAGGTTAGCCAATGTTTTTTTTCTCTATTATTGCTTTACTCCCCCCCTCCCCCCCATTAAAGAGCCTAACTAAGTTTCTCCATCTCTGATCAATGGAACATTGCTCCTAAAATGCAAAGTATAACTTCCGTACTGTACTGATTTGCATATTCCTCCATAAAAATGTTGGTGGGCAAATCAAGCTCTATCCCCGACTACTGGACCTCTCTCTGCTGAAACTACTGAGGGAACGCCGCCCCCAACTATTCACCCTCCTTCCAATACAAGCACCCCCTCCCCCAGCTGGTATAGTGGCCACACATTGTGGGTGTAGTGAGTAATGGTGGCTGCACTTTTAGGGGAGATCATGGCTGCCCATTTGTAAATATTCGCAGGCCACGAAGTTGGGGGTGGCATAATTTATACTCTGGCACTTGTCAGCAGACTGAAGATCCAAGATAGGAACCTAAAAGTCTCCGCACTGCCATTGTTCCTAAGCATTTCCCACGGACAGGTTTTCTTTGCAATCTCAGGTCTCTTCCAAGACAAGTTTCAGCTGCTAAGCTTGTAAGGAAGTCCAATTTCCACTTCTAAACACCACCCTCCGTTAATGTCTGGAAAAACAAAACAGCTCCACTTTAAAAATAATTTAAAAGAAGTGGAACGAGATCAAGGTGCAGAGTTGAGGAGTCAGAGCAATTTTGGGTACCTGGAGTCGGAGGTTTCATAAACTGAGGAGTCGGAGTCAGATGATTTTTCTACCGACTTCACAGCCCTAAGTTGGAGCAATTTTTGGGTACCTGGAGTCAGAGGTTTCATGAACTGAAGAGTTGGATGATTTTTGTACCGACTCCACACTGGAGGAAAACTAGGAAAGCTCACCTGAAATATCAGTTAGAATCCTTATTTAATTTAAAAGGAATCTGAAGTGAAAATAGACTTATGATATAATGCATTGCATGTGTAGTACAGGTAAGAAATAGCGAATTAGTAGCACAGCTATGAGTCTCATATTGTTTCCAGTACAGGAAGAGTTAAGAAACTTCACTTGTTATCTATGCTAAAGAGCTTCTCTGAGCTCGCCAAACAAACTTAGTCAGCTACAGTGCTGTTTTCTGAAGCACGTATACATCAAAGAAACAATGAAACACAACTTCAGATAAGATTTTGCTGCAGAGAAGTTTAAATGGGTATTAGCCCTGCTCTGTTTCATAGTTTAAAAATACAGTGTCGTTTGTAAAATGAGAATGATGCAATGATATATATATATATATATATAGCTAGCTATATAAAACTGAAAATAAAAAGTATGAGAGACTCTTATCTTTGCTTCTAATGTTCTATTAAATTATCCGCACTACACATACAATTCATTATATCATACATTTTCCTTTCAGTGCCACTTTAACAGCTGAAACCTGATTGATGGTATGGAGTATACTCTACACTTTTCCCCATTTTTTTCCTTACACTTGTCGAAATAAGGTCATCCCAGTTTACAGATTGATGAACAGGGAGATTTTTGTCACCAGAAGCGGACTGAATGCAATTGAAGGGTGAATCAACTCATTAATAACTTCAACAAAAGTGAAAGATCAGGTTTTGAATGGAAAGACCTCGTAAACCCTTTTTTTTTTTTGTAACATTCCTTAGTATAATAGTATTCCATAACAAATTCTTTAAATTTCTCAATGTCATTCCTAATCCACAAAGTGCCTCCTACAGGACTACCGGAAAACTGGTAGGCAGCAACAGGCACCGACAAAATGGCCCCTTATAGTGTAATGTGTCCAGGCTTAGGATGTACAAATATTTCACATTTTTTCTTTTTTCTTTTTAAGTTCCAAGCAAATAAAAAGGACCAGTAAGCTTAGAGCACAAAAAAGTGACACTAATTGAACCACATATTATATTCACAAACGTGTCTGTAAAAATTTCCCATACACAGACCAAAGAAAGAAATTATGTATGTAATCTTTACATTAAAAAAATGCTTTTCTAAGCAGGCTGCCATCTTAAGCTACAGCAGCCATGAATGTGATGGTTAAAGATGATAGTTCTAACGGCATCCTGGACAGAAAGTTAGTTTTGTGAAAGTAAATATTGTTCCCCACGGTATTCGTTATTTTATCTAACGCCGACACATTTTTATTGTCATCCATGAGTGCCATTACGGGGTTTTTTTTGTTGTTGTTTTTTTAGCAGAATTTGTTTTGTTTTTTAATTTTGGAAAGTGGGAAAAAAAACATCCAGAATTTTTTTTTTGTATTTTTCTTTTTTATAAAAATTCTTTAAGAGGCTACAGGTCATATTATACACTCCAAGTATGCTGTATTTTACAGACTTCATCCAGTTACAACATGGCGACCTCAAACACAGCTTCAATATAAGCCTATAACTTTAATTAACATAATTAAAAAAAGTTTCCATATCTAGAACACAAATGATCACAAACAAAACTCCTTTCTGGAGCAGATTACAGCCACACCATCCTGTTCACCCCAAGGATTTAAAAAGGAGGGGGAGGGAGAGAGAGTGAGAGGGTAAAAAGTGGGGGGTTGGAGTTTGCGTAACAATACAAAAAAAAAAAAAGACAGTGAAATGGGACAGACTATTCATAAGTCAGCCAGTGCACCTGCTCCTCCAAGCATAGAGCTGGTCTAGTGGTGGCATGCAGGGTCATATCATGAGACTGAAGGAGGGAGGGGAGGGGGGGGGGGGCAGGACAGAAGCTGAATTCATGAACATATGGTAGCCACAGAATATTTTAAATCCAGCCACAGAAAAGAACTGCGGGTTGATAGAAGCATTAAAAAAAAAAAAAGAAGGGATGGATAAAACTTTATAATAAAAATAAAAAGTTTCACAGTCAGAAAAAGATTACAAATAAAGTTCAACTCCTTAAAAAAATAAACTGAATATCCCTTTTATGGTTAGAAGCCTAAAATGTACATGGAAAGGGGAGGAAAATAAAAAAAAATAAAAAGCACCTTGGGATGAACATAGGAGTACTTATATCATAAATATTATGACATTATTTGTGGCAGATCCACTTAAAATGTGCAACAAGCTGTATTTTTTCCATTTTTATACACACTATCCCTTTTGCCCACAAGCCCATTATATTTGTTTTGTGATTTTTTTTCCTTCTTTTAGCACCCCTCCCCCCACCCAGCCCCCCCCTAAAAAACAAAAGGCACAGAATGAAAATTCAGTGCCAAGTAATACGCCAGCCTAACAATGTAGACCAATTAAATAAAAAGGAAAAAAATGCTGAAAATTCAGCATAACTAGACTTTTTTTTTCTTACAAAAAAAAAAAAGTTTACACCTCGACTTTTTGCTCTCTCTCTTATTTTTTTTTTCTACAAACCACAAGATGCTTAAAGAGACCTTGTTAAAGAGCATGGATTACGTGGTTTATGTGGCTGCAGGTTTTGGGTAAAGTCTAACGCAGCACTGTCCACCTAGACGGCAAACAATCGCCTGCTCCAAAGAGACTGTTAGTTGTATAAAGTGAATTTTACTAATGATACAACGCCAAAGTTCAGAGACTCACATGAACCAGAAATCCTATGATCATAAAAAGGCTAATCCGCATGCAAAACAGACCAGTATACAGTGCAAAAACACAGCAGGTGAGATTTTTTGCTTCTTTTTATCTGATGCATGCACCAACCAAAAAGTTGACTTTAACATGCTTCTGCTGAGTACAGGTCGAATCATACTAATGTGGAAATTAATAAAAAAAATTCTTAAGTCACCTATTTGTTTTGGGGGATAATTCTGACAGCAAACTATCTGATTTTTTTTTAATCCAGTTTAACATTTGGCTTTAATTTGTGTTATATGTATCAGTTAAAAAAAAATACACTAAACTTCTCACTGCATGTCAATCACCTCCAATAAAGAATATAAAAATGGCAGCCAATAGTTCTACAATTTTCAGGATTTTTTTTTTAACGTTAGAATATTTATTTTGCTAAATACAAAAATATGATTATTTTTTTTAGGGGAATGGATATAGGGTGACCATCCATATTTGTGTCATTAGAAGAGGGTGACAAAATAAAAGACACATTCATATGTATCCAAGCTGATCTGCATTTTGAGTAATTCCTCTCGCTCTTGGGGTAACCCCCCTTACAGCAGCGCTTGTCTGATCCTAAACAGACATGTCAAACAAACATTCCTGTTGCTTTTATCACTTCCTCAAAATGCACTTTAAATCCACAATGCTAGTGGTCTCCAAACATCCAAGAGAAACTCAGTAGTCAACAGGTCAAAAAAAAAAAAAATTTAAAGCTGCAACTCTATTTGCCTACAGCAGGTGGTGCCCTTACTCCTCGTCTGTGCAAAACAGTGTGCAATTGTAACTGAAATTGTACATTTGACAGCATCTCCTTAAAGTCCTTCACTCTTGCTTAAAAACAGGTTAGATCGTATCATCTATCAAAATGCATTTTACAATTTTCTTTAAGAACATAAAACTCTAGGTAAGTTAATTGTTACAAAAAAAAATTGGGCCTTCTTTTAATTCAGAAGGGTCAATAACTTTAAGGGCCAGAAGTCGACTTCTCTGAACTAAATCCTTCAATGGGAAATTTACTTTGTTATATAAAAAAATATATATATGATCTGTTGAAATGTTGAATATCTTTGAAGGAGTGGGACAGTAGGAGGACTGAAGATAATTTTGTGTAGGAAATAAACTGGGATACAAATATTGAACACATACAAGTGCAGCATACAGTATCTGGTGCTGTTTTTCTTTTGTTTTTTTGTCTCTGAAATACTGTGCTTAAAGGTCGAGGTAGATGAAAAAAAAATGAAAAGAGGACATTTTAAAAATAAGAGTATTACAATTACAATGTTTCTTTGTGGGCCCCAAACTTCCTAAATAAACCTGGAGACCATAGAGCAGCTTTATCATGACAAATAGAAAATAAAAAAAGAGACATACACACATATAAGAGGCAGGAGTCACGTTCCATGGAAAATAAAAAAATAAAACTGTACCTAAGAAAGAAAATCAAAGTTTCATATCGACATGGAAAAATAACCCTTTTCAACAAAGACTTTAAGGAAGATCTAAAGTTGCAATGATTTTAGTAACCAACAGTTGTAAGGGATCCAATGAAAATATAAACTGGGGGATTAGGCCCTCCAAAATCACCAGTCTTGCTTGGAAATTTTAAGCAGCGAAGCCTCTTAAATTAGAAAAAAAAAAAAAAAGACATACAACGAAAAATGATTTGAACCCCCAGAAAACAGGAAGCCTATGGAATGTCTTTGCAGGCAGTTACCGACTGCTGGACGAATACTTGGCCTTGGTGATGAGATAAAGGACAATGTCTTGGTGTCCACCATAGGCTGCTATGTGCAGGGCACTCCAACCGTCCCTGTTGGCCAGTCTGATGTCAGCTCCAAATTTCACCAGCAGTTTTACCAGTTCCAGGTTGCCATCGATCACCGACTGGTGCAAGGCTGTCTGGCCCTCAGGCCCAAAGGAGTTGACGTTAAACTCACAGTTGGTCATGTTTTGGAGAAGGGAATGGAGTTCCTTGGTGTTACCTTTCCTTACAGCTTCCTGAAACACCCGTTGGGTGTGAGGGATGGAGCAGGTGGACACTTCGGTCTGGCTCATGGCTGCAAGGGATCCAGGTGGGAAGAAGTTTTGCACTCCTTGCAGCAGAAATAGAAAACAAACAAAAAATAATAATTAAAAAAAAAAGACAAGTAGATCAATCTGGTCCTGGAAGCCAAAATCTCTGCAGTAGGTGGTCCTGGTGGCCAAGTACCCTGGAGAAATGGGTTCTGCAGAAGTCGGTCTTGGTGGCTCAGATCTCTTATCAAACAGGTTCTGATGCCCTGGTATCTTCTCAAGTCGATCTTGGTGGCCCAGATCTCTCCAGGAGTTGTTCCTGATGACCCAGATCTCTGCAGCAGTTGTTCCTGAAGGCCCAGATCTCTACAGAAGTTGTTCCAAGGGAAGAAGAAGACCTCTGCAGAAGATATTCCTGGTGGAGGAAGTCTCTGCCCCAGTTTGTGCTCTTGCTGGCTGTGGGTGCAGATGATCCGAGGATCACTAGGTGGTGTTAGTTGCAGGCTCTGGAGGAGAATAACTTGTTGGTCAATCTTATAGGTGCTTTAGATCCAACAACCCCCGGGCTGCTTTGTAACTCCCTCCAGAAATGTTCCACAGCTGGATGCAGGAGGTGGTCGGGGGGGATGGGACCTCTCAGTAATCCCAGTTTGGGCCAGCACCTCCAGGAGAGGATCCAGAGCTGGTAGGGTCGGGTGCTGATCAGCAGGCGGGGGTCCCGGGGCTCAGCAGCCGTGCAGGGGGTGCTGATCAGCAGGCGGGGGTCCCGGGGCTCAGCAGCCGTGCAGGGGGGTCCCGGGGCTTCGCTCAGCAGCTGTGCAGAGGGGTCCAGGGCTCGGCGGTGCCCTCCAGGCGCTGCATGGGCCGCTCACACACTCACACTCCGCTCTGCGACAGTCAGCGCGGCCCCTTTTAGGTAGAGCGCTGATTTGCATTACAATGCCCCGCCGTCCTGCGCGCCCATTGGCTGGAAGCCCACGTGGGGCCGGCCCCACAGCCCTCCCCGCGCGCTGGAACGTTGAGAATCTGGGCGTGGCCTGGAAGTTTGAGTTTAGGGAGAGTGACAAAAGTTCTCACGCACTGTCTGAAAGAACGAGGAGAAAGGGGTCCCTCTGCCCCCTCCTGCTGGGGTCCTGGTATCTCTGGGAGCCTGACATATCAGCGTCAGCAGCCTGGTGCCTCTCTACGGGAACCACAAGGCCCAGCATGCCCTGCAGCATGGAAGTCATACTCCATGTCTAGGGGAACTACATGGGTCAGCGTGCCCTGTAAACTCCAACCTAGAGGAACTACAAGGCTGAGCATGTCCTGTATACTCCAATACCCAGGGGAACTACAAGGCTCAGCATTCATTCCCTGTAGAATGGAGGTGTGACCTCTAGAGGAACTGCAAGGCTCATAATGTAAGTGTGACCCAAAGCATAGGAGCTGTGCGTGCCATACTTCATGCCTAGGAAAACCACAAGGCTCAGCATGCCCTGTATACCCCCTTACCTATAGGAACTACAAGGATCAGCATGCCCTGTATACTCTATGCCAAGGGTAACCACAAGGCTCAGCATGCCCTGTATACTCTCTACCTATAGGAACTACAAGGTTCAGCATACCCTGTATACTATGCCAAGGGTAACTACAAGGCTCAGCATGCCCTGTATACTCCATACCTATAGGAACTACATGGCTCAGCATGCCCTGTATACTCCATACCTATAGGAACTACAAGGCTCAGCATGCCCTGTATACTCCATACCTATAGGAACTACAAGGCTCAGCATGCCCTGTATACTCCATACCTATAGGAACTACAAGGTTCAGCATGCCCTGTATACTCCATACCTATAGGAACTACAAGGTTCAGCATGCCCTGTATACTCCATACCTATAGGAACTACAAGGTTCAGCATGCCCTGTATACTCCATACCTATAGGAACTACAAGGCTCAGCATGCCCTGTATACTCCATACCTAGCGGAACTACAAGGCTCAGCATGCCCTGTATACTCTCTACCTATAGGAACTACAAGGCTCAGCATGCCCTGTATACTCTCTACCTATAGGAACTACAAGGCTCAGCATGCCCTGTATACTCCATACCTAGCGGAACTACAAGGCTCAGCATGCCCTGTATACTCTCTACCTAGCGGAACTACAAGGCTCAGCATGCCCTGTATACTCTCTACCTATAGGAACTACAAGGCTCAGCATGCCCTGTATACTCTCTACCTATAGGAACTACAAGGTTCAGCATACCCTGTATACTCCATACCTAGCGGAACTACAAGGCTCAGCATGCCCTGTATACTCCATACCTAGCGGAACTACAAGGCTCAGCATGCCCTGTATACTCTATGCCAAGGGTAACTATAAGGCTCAGCATGCCCTGTATACTCTATGCCAAGGGTAACTACATGGCTCAGCATGCCCTGTATACGGTACTCTATGCCAAGGGTAACTACAAGGCTCAGCATGCCCTGTATACTCTATGCCAAGGGTAACTAGAAGGCTCAGCATGCCCTGTATACTCTATGCCAGGGTAACTACATGGCTCAGCATGCCCTGTATACTCTATGCCAAGGGTAACTACATGGCTCAGCATGCCCTGTATACTCTATGCCAAGGGTAACTACATGGCTCAACATGCCCTGTAAACTCCCTACCTATAGGAACTACAAGGTTCAGCATGCCCTGTATACTATGCCAAGGGTAACTACAAGGCTCAGCATGCCCTGTAGAATGGAGGAGTGACCTCTAAAGGAGCTACAAGGCTCAACATGCCCTGCAGCATGGAAGTCATACTCCATGCCTAGGAGGACTACATGGCTTAGCATGCCCTGTGTACCCCCTACCTATAGGAACTACAAGGCTCAGCATTCTCTGTATACGCCATGCCTAGAGGAACTACAAGGCAGCATATATAGAGTTAACCTCCCTGGCGTTCAATTTCCCCAGGATTTCTGTGCAAAAAGTGATAAAATTAATTTTTATAACTTTTTTTTCCCTGTAACTTGCCAAAATGTGTCAAGCAAGGGTCTAGTATACAGTGCAGGAGAGTATTGATGTGTATGCACGTTTATACTGTTCACAGCATGTTTTGTATGGACGGATAATCTGTCAGTACCGCTAGGGAGGCCAGTTTAGAGGACCTGAGTGGCCCACCACCATTTCAGATGAGCCCAAGGACCACAGCCACAGATCATCTCTACACCTGATTTGCCTGACTTGGGCGCTGCCATAGACTAATGTAAGTACAGCACTGGCTGCTCCTCTTTCACTTCCTCCACTGGCCGCGCCTCTGTCACTTCCTTTATTGGCTGCGCCTCTCTGTCACTCCGCCCACTTACTGCTCCCTCTGTCAGTTCCTTCACTGGCTGCACCTCTCTTCACTCTCTTCACTGGCTTTGCCTCTCTGTCGCTCTACCCACTGGCTGCTCCTCTGTCACTTCCTCCACTGGCCACGCCTTTGCCGCTTCCTCTACTGGTCACGCCTCTGTCACTTCCTCCACTGGCTGCGCCTGTCAATTCCTTCACAGTTTGCGCCTCTCTGTCACTTCCTTCACTGGCTACTCCTCTGTCACTTCCTCCACTGGCCGCGCCTCTGTCACTTCCTTCATTGGCTGCGCCTCTCTGTCACTCCGCCCACTGACTGCTCCTCTGTCAGTTCCTTCACTGGCTGCACCCCTCTTCACTGGCTGCGCCTGTCACTTCCTTCACTGGCTGCTCCTCTGTCACTTCCTCTACTGGCCACGCCTTTGACGCTTCCTCCACTGGTCACGCCTCTGTCACTTCCTCCACTGGCTGCGCCTGTCACTTCCTTCACAGTTTGCGCCTCTCTGTCACTTCCTCCACTGGCTGCACCTTTCACTTCCTTCACAGTTTGCCAGCTAGTTTCGTTTTTGTCGATAGGCCCGTCATGACTGGCCACGCATAGTTTTTTTGTGCATTCCCGACTGTAATTAGCGCTATTGCATATATCTATGCGTAGGTAATGCGGCAACGTGCATTTTTGTATGCGTTGCGGCCCGCAATGGCGCTAATTACAGTCGGGAATGGCGGAAAAAAGCTACGCGTGGCCAGTCCTTACGGGCCTATCGGCAAAAACGAAACTAGCTGGCAGCGGGGGACCAGAGGATTAGTGAGTGGCTGCAAGGGCACAGGACTGCTGCAGGGGGCTGGTAGAAGCAGAGCTAGCTGGCAGCGGGGGACCAGAGGATTAGTGAGTGGCTGCGAGGGCACAGGACTGCTGCAGGGGGCTGGTAGAAGCAGAGCTAGCTGGCAGCGGGGGACCAGAGGATTAGTGAGTGGCTGCAAGGGCACAGGCATAGGGAAACATGGACATTACCTTGCACACTCAGTTGTAACTGACAGCTGCTGACATATAACTGACAGAAACTGGTATATTTCAGTTCTGACAAAATATTGTCAGAACGGGAAGGGATGACTGTAACAAGAAAATGATGAGCTTCTGAGAGGAACTGGCGGTGAGGTTAGTATGTAATATTCATTTGCAGCTACGTCATGTGTTTATTTTAAATAATTTTCCTCGCTTTAGGTTCCCTTTAAGGCCTTCTTCACATTGCGTTCGGCTCGCTGTCCGTCCGCGGTGGGCTGTTGTTGAGGCGTCTTTTTTTTTTTACCGATTTTTACCGATTGGGTGGGCAATTCGTTTTTGTACTTAGCGGGTTTCTAAGCGCTTTTCCCGAGCGGTTTTGTATTTCACTCTGTGACGCAAGTCAGGAAGTGAACTCTTTGATCCGGAAAATAAATACAATGTATTTATTCTTAAAAACGTGAACGCAATCGCTGCACCAAGCAGATTTGTGAGCGTTTTGCGTTTCTTTTATACTTTCCATTGAGGCGGAATCTCCTCAAAAATGGAACACGCACCGATTTCCTAGCCGCACCGCGCACGACCCGCGCTGATATGACCCTCCTCATAGACATTCATTGGCCACACGGTCGGGGGGGGGGGGTTTAAAAACCGCAGGTGGCCGAAAAAAGGCCGAAAAAAAGCCGAAAACGCCAGCAGTGTGAACAAGCCCTAAAAGAAAGACAGAGTGTGGATTTAAAACTTCAACTGTGACAGTATGATGCAATATTATAATTGTATAACAAAATCTATAAAAACTGAAAATAAAATGATGAGACTGTTTTCTTTGCTACTAATGTTATATTTATTAATTATTTTTTGTTTGTTTCAGGTTTTGAGGTGTACAAGTGTTGGAGAAGGACTGCACTACTTCTTTAGTCAGATAGAGGGCAGTGATGTGCAGTCTCCACCACATGAATGTTCCCTCCCCACCTACCATAAGCCCCCTTTGAAAATGCCAAATTGTTATTCAAAAGGTGGTAGTTTATTGGCAGAGGGTGTTAGGGAGACAGAGCAGTGAGAATTTGCACAGGACACAAGGTATCACTTGTCAGACTTGGAACCTCTTGGCTAAGTTGGCCTTTAATGGCTTAACCCCTCGTAGCCTGGAAACCCCCCTGGGCCATGCAACTCATATGTTTGAAGACTGAGCTATCTTCAGAGGAACAGGTCATCTAAGCTATAATCAGTCAAGTTCATATATCTGACAGATGGTTGGAGCAACTTGTGCAGGTCAGGTCATTACAGGGCTGACATGGGATTGCCTTCCAGCAAAGCTGGCAACAGAACTGGCTTGAAACTGGAGACTGTGGACAAGATCAGACTGAGAAAGCAGGCAAAACGCTAACTAAAGCAGCAGCATTACTAAGAATGCAGCCTATCCATTCACTAGAGACCAGTGACATCACTGAGAATGCAGCCTGTCCATTCACTAGAGACCAGTGACATCACTGAGAATGCAGCCTATCCCTTCACTAGAGTGCGGTGACATCACTGAGAATGCAGCCTATCCCTTCACTAGAGACCAGTGACAGCACTGAGAATGCAGCCTATCCCTTCACTAGAGACCAGTGACATCACTGAGAATGCAGCTTATCCATTCACTAGAGGACATCACTGAGAATGCAGCCTATCCATTCACTAGAGACCAGTGATATCACTGAGAATGCAGCCTATCCATTCACTAGAGACCAGTGACATCACTGAGAATGCAGCCTATCCCTTCACTAGAGACCAGTGACATCACTGAGAATGCAGCCTGTCCATTCACTAGAGACCAGTGATATCACTGAGAATGCAGCCTATCCCTTCACTAGAGTGCGGTGACATCACTGAGAATGCAGCCTATCCCTTCACTAGAGACCAGTGACAGCACTGAGAATGCAGCCTATCCCTTCACTAGAGACCAGTGACATCACTGAGAATGCAGCCTATCCATTCACTAGAGGACATCACTGAGAATGCAGCCTATCCATTCACTAGAGACCAGTGATATCACTGAGAATGCAGCCTATCCATTCACTAGAGACCAGTGACATCACTGAGAATGCAGCCTATCCCTTCACTAGAGACCAGTGACATCACTGAGAATGCAGCCTGTCCATTCACTAGAGACCAGTGACATCACTGAGAATGCAGCCTATCCCTTCACTAGAGACCAGTGACAGCACTGAGAATGCAGCCTATCCATTCACTAGAGGACATCTCTGAGAATGCAGCCTATCCATTCACTAGAGACCAGTGACATCACTGAGAATGCAGCCTGTCCATTCACTAGAGACCAGTGGCATCACTGAGAATGCAGCCCATCCGTCCATCAGAGACCAGTGACATCACTGAGAATGCAGCCTATCCCTTCACTAGAGACCAGTGGCATCACTGAGAATGCAGCCTATCCATTCACTAGAGACCAGTGACATCACTGAGAATGCAGCCTATCCACTCACTAGAGACCAGTGACATCACTGAGAATGCAGCCTGTCCATTCACTAGAGACCAGTGGCATCACTGAGAATGCAGCCCATCCGTCCATCAGAGACCAGTGACATCACCGAGAATGCAGCCTATCCGTCCATCAGAGACCAGTGACATCACTGAGAATGCAGCCTATCCATTAACTAGAGACCAGTGACATCACTGAGAATGCAGCCTATCCATTCACTAGAGACCAGTGGCATCACTGAGAATGCAGCCCATCCGTCCATCAGAGACCAGTGACATCACCGAGAATGCAGCCTATCCGTCCATCAGAGACCAGTGACATCTCCGAGAATGCAACCTGTCCATTCACTAGAGACCAGTGACATCACCGAGAATGCAGCCTATCCGTCCATCAGAGACCAGTGACATCACCGAGAATGCAACCTGTCCATTCACTAGAGACCAGTGACATCACCGAGAATGCAGCCTATCCGTCCATCAGAGACCAGTGACATCACCGAGAATGCAACCTGTCCATTCACTAGAGACCAGTGACATCACTGAGAATGCAGCCTATCCGTCCATCAGAGACCAGTGACATCACTGAGAATGCAGCCTATCCGTCCATCAGAGACCAATGACATCACTGAGAATGCAGCCTATCCATTCATCAGAGACCAGTGACATCACCGAGAATGCAACCTGTCCATTCACTAGAGACCAGTGACTACGATGACTGAACCGCGCGTTACATTTAGTGAATCTGCCTCATTGTCCCCTAATGCTGGGTACACACTATGAGATTTTCTGGCAGATTTGATGTCAGATTGATCATTTCCAACATCCGGCTGTTTTCTGTTTACTTCTATTTATTAGAAATTGATTGGAAATAATCGATCGGACAGTAAATCTGCTAGAAAATCTCATAGGCCTCGATTCATAAAGCATTACCACATGCGGTAATGCAGAAAACAGCTGATTTACCGAGCACTTAGTAAAATGTCAATTCATAAAAGCTGTTGCCGCATGAAAAGCTGAAATTACCGAGCAGTGCGGCAAATTACCGCCTTGTGTGGTGAACACCAACACGTCAGTAAATGTCAATTCATACCGTTTAGAGCAGGCGGCAATGACACAGAGAATACCGCCTGCTGTGAAGAGGTGATAAGGGTACGGATGATAAGAGTGAGTGACTGTGTAAGGGCCCTTTTCCACTAGCAATCGCTAGCGTTCACGCTGAACGCTAGCGATTGCTGAATCGCAATTACCGGCGATTCCCCGACGTTCGCGGCCGCGATTTTGCTATGCTATGCACTGCATAGCAAAATCGCGGCAATTATCGCTCCGCCGCGCGTTCGCGTTCCCGGCAAAAACGAATCGCGGTAGTGGAAATGACCTACCGCGATTCCTATGTTAAAAAGCAAACCGTAGCGCTGGTGGAAAAGGGCCCTAAAAGCCAGCAGCAGAGGGATCTGAACAAACAAGGCTTCCCTGAATACCCCATGATGTGTTTTTTAACCCCTTGGGTACCTGTTTTGCAGATGTATTTCACATCACAAAGCCTGGCATGTGTAAAATTTCTTGAAGCTCTTCTAAGCTGTGGCAATGAAATATTGTTTAGAAAGACTAATAGACAGATTCAGGGCAAGCAGAGGCAGTATAACAAAACATGCACACCTAAAGGGAAGTCGGGATGCCTCTTTCATTGTAATGCTGTCTCTGCAACGGAGGACAGCAATGTATCAACTCAGCCAGCTACTCTTCTCATACCGGCAGTTTAGTTCGGTAAATCCCCGCATTTCTACCGCAGCTGTAAAATGTTTGTGAATGAGCATACAAAAGTCTAAAATACCGAATGCTGTACTCTCCCGATCAGATTTTTCTTTTATCACACATGCTTTTATGAATCTAGGCCAGGCTTTCTCAACCAGAGTTCCCTGGAACCCCAGGGTTCCTTGAGGACTCTGCAGGGGTTCCTTGGCATTTTACCCCATCGTGGGGGAAGTATAATAGAGCACACCATAATAGGTGGTACTGTAACAAGAAGCACTAAATTGGGGGGTCAGGAGACAGTATAATGAGTAGCAGTGTAATAGGAGATAGTGAAATTAGCAGCCTAACCTACTTAAAGACCACGCCTCCTGAAAAATAAATGTAGGGGTTCCTCGAGATCAAAAAATTGTTTGCAGGGGTTCCTTGAGATCCAAAAGTTATTTACAGGGTTCCTCCAGGGTAAAAAGGTTGAGAACGGCTGATCTAGGCCATAGTGTGTACCTAGCATAGAGGCCAGAACTACGGACTGTCGTCACACTAATGGGATTCTTACTGGCAGCTGGGTACTATAGCATGGTGTCTGCGTTCTGAAGACCACCCACTTCTTGTTGCTCCATGTATGTGAAGGTGGGGTGGTGCTTTAATCCGACCCCCAGAGAAGAGATGCGATATTATCCCAGGACTGGCATTCGCAGGGCGATGGAGATTGATCACTCCGCGTGACTTTACAGGCGATGACTCTTACGTACAGAACTTAACCTGACTGGCAGCTAATTGCTGATCTCTGAAGATATCGGCCCATTCGGAGGAGGAAGCAGAAATTACAGGAAGTCTTTTCTAGCAATGAATTTCGTACAATTGCTTGTAATTGCTCCGTGTTTTCTTAAGCGATAAATTGCCTGAGATTTTGGGTGGCGGAAAATTAGCCGTGTTGCCAATTAAGGCCCAACTTCGGGTAAAAGAAACATCTGGCTTCTCGGACTGGGAGGAACGCGCGATAGGTCGGGCGGCTGCGTGGATTAGACCGCTGTCTGCGATTGTTAGGCCAGTTTCCCAGTGTGTACCAACCCTAATGCTTTATGTAAAAGTTACATCAATTATTGCAATGGCAGCGCTACACATGAAACTGTAACCTTGCGATAGAATTTTGTGTATTCACTTAGGCAGGGGAGCACACAGTGTAGAATAGTGCGCAAAACGCAGCGCACACAGCAACAGGTGCACTTCTGCACTGGCGATTGTAGTCAATGGCCTGATCGGGAATCGCATGTCGTTTGCGTTCATCTGTGTTCACATTTTTTGCAGTGATTTTAAAGGATACCAGAGACCAACACACTAGAAGAATTAACGACTTTTGCTGTAATTTTCCGCATCATTTGCGCACTTTTACCGCATGTGGAAAGTGAAGACGAAAAATCTTTGAGAATTACACAATGGCGAACTTTTGGCCGAAGTTCTTCACATACTATTTTACTGCATGCAGTAAGGCATTGTGAATAGAGCCCATTGTGCTTAAAGTCTGCGCTACGGCACATGTGCTGTCCCGGCCTCAATCGCGCTCCCGTGGTCGTGAGCATTCTGCGCATGCGCAGTAACAAGTTTCTATAAACTGCACATGCGCAGGGGGACTCCCAGTAAGGAGGCGTTCACAGTCCACCTATTATATCTTATTCTGTCCACAACACGCTAGAAATAGCAGAGGCAGCAAAGCCACACACATAACTAGTTTAGATATTTTATACAACAAACAAACACAAAACATTTATATTGCGCTTTTCTCCTGGCGGACTCAAAGTGCCAGAGCCGCAGCCACTAGGACAC
Source organism: Hyperolius riggenbachi (assembly GCF_040937935.1). Classification (NCBI taxonomy): domain Eukaryota; kingdom Metazoa; phylum Chordata; class Amphibia; order Anura; family Hyperoliidae; genus Hyperolius; species Hyperolius riggenbachi. The sequence continues at coordinate 276,694,902 of NC_090653.1, forward strand.
GCTCTATAGGCAGTAGCAGTGTTAAGGAGACTTGCCCAAGGTCTCCTACTGAATAGGTGCTGGCTTACTGAACAGGCAGAGCCCAGATTAGAACCCTGTGTCAGAGGCAGAGCCCTTAACCATTACACTATCCAGCCACTGCAGCAGCTATTTTGCAGACCTGTAACCTTATTTCCGTAGTGGTGCTGGCGCAGGCGGCCTGCATAACATATGGAGGAGTGGACTGTAGTGCAGCACTGCATGGCAGCTGTAAAGGCAGACCTTGTCATCCCTGTGTCAGATACTGAAACCCCACACTGTTACCAATCTCTGTGCACACCCTCAGCTGCTGTCAGAGGGGCTTTAACCATTCCCAGACCCCGGGATAGATCACTGGCAAACTCCCCCCCTCCATAACTGAATTATTGCAAATTTCCTTCTGTTTTAAAGGGAAGGTCCTAGCAAAAAAAAAAAATGAGTTTAACTTACCTGGGGCTTCTACCAGCCCCATGTAGCCATCCTGTGCCCTCATAGTCACTCACTGCTGCTCCAGTCCCCCGCTGGCAGCTTTCTGACCTCGGAGGTCAGGGCCGCATTGTGTACATTTTTACGCATTCCCGCTAGTGCAGGAACATTAACATATACATTTTTACGCGTTAGTGGTGCAACGCATACATTTTTGTTCCTGCACTAGCTGGAATGCGTAAAAATGTATGCAATGCGGCCCTGACCTCCGAGGTCAGAAAGCTGCCAGCGGGGGACCGGAGCAGCAGTGAGTGACTACGAGGGCACAGGATGGCTACATGGGGCTGGTAGAAGCCCCAGGTAAGTGAAACTCATTTTTTTTTTTTTTTGCTTGGACCTTCCCTTTAAGAAGGCAAATTACACCAAGCTTTGCTTTTTTAGTAGGAGGGCTTTTTGGTTCCTTTTATCCCCCTATACATTCCTAGTAGTTTGGGTCACCCTGAGCTGCTTGGTTACTCTGTTGTACTGGTCCAAGCCCTATTTCATACAGCTTTATCAATCCCTGCCATGTACTGATGAGGACCAAAAGTCCGGAACAGGCTGTCTACATGTGGGTTTGATAAGGCTGTGTAAAACTTAAAGCTATAAGCTTGCTATACACCAGCGGTTCTGGATGCTTGCTTGGCTTAACAAGGGCGAAAAGGGATAATTTGCATATTCAGTAGGGCATTGTGGGTAACCACAAATGTTCACTTATAACTGAATTATTGCAAATTTCCTTCTGTTTTAAGAAGTTTTTTAGTAGGAGGGCTTTTTGGTCCCTTTTATCCCCCTATACATTCCTAGTAGTTTGGGTCACCCTGAGCTGCTTGGTTACTCTGTTCCACACCTGCAGTGGGGGCATTACAGGAGGTAGAATGTACCTTTTGGTGGGTGTAGATCTGATCTGTCCTGGTCAGGAGTCAGACAAATGGTGCTGCAGCAAGACTGGGGTCGGATACCATGGGCTCTATTCATAAAAAAATTGTGGCGGAAAAACTCCTGGAGGGAAAATACCGCAGCGGTATTTTAGACTTCTGGGTGGTCATTCATAAAAATGTTGGCAGCTGCGATGCAAGTGCGGAGATCTCCCGCTGAAGGCTGGCGGTAAGCTGTCGGAAGGCATGCGGAAACACTTCAGCCGACAGAGTCCCTCAGTGCGCTGCTCTCTCTGGGAGGTCTGTCCCATTCACTTGTATGTAATCCGCAGGCTTCTCGCTAATCAGAGGAAGCGGTATTTCCCGTCCACATACCGCTTCCTCTAATCTTTATGAATGGACATTTTGTTACTTTTTTCTAGATAAATCTAGAAAAACACCGCAGAAGGCGGAAATTTCTCGCTCTGCTGGGGGATTGTAGATTTTCATGCGGGAACAGCTTTTATGAATGCCCACTTTGCTAAATGGTCGGGAAAGTCCGCTGTTTTGAGCGGAAAACTTGCGGTAACAGTTTATGAATAGAGCCCCATGTGTTCATTATTAGTTACATCCCTCCACATACATCTGCTGGGGCAATCAGACCTGATACTGAAAACACCTGCTAGCTGACAGCTTCAGGCTGGGAGCTCACTGGGCAGTGCAGCAAACCGTGTGTTTTCTGCACTGTGCCCTTTTAATTGTTTACTGCGTTTTTGGTGCGTTTTTTGAATGCGTCTGCAATTCACATTTGCGTTTTTCGTGCGTTTCGCATTTGTGTTTTTATTCACTTCCCTAATCAATGAAGTAAAATAGGGCAGCACGGTGGCATAGTGGTTAGCTCACTCGCCTTGCAGCGCTGGCAGAGATGGATTAGGATGTAATGGGGGCCCTAGGCAAGCTGAAGTGGAGAGAGGTCAGAGAAGGTGGCAGATGGGCGCCTTGTCACCCATTAGGCCCCAAGCACCTGCTTAGGCTGCCTGGCGGATGATCCTGCTCTGAGCGCTAGGTTCAAATCCCAGCCAGGGCACTATCTGCATGGAGTTTGTATGTTTTCCTTGTGTCTGTGCGGGTTTCCTCCATGCACTTCATTTTCCTCCCACATCCCCAAGAACATACAGATAAGTTAATGGGCTTCCCCCTAAATTGTCCCTAGACTACGATACATACACTGCACGATACACACAGAGAGGGGAGGGAGGGCACACTGGCTAACTATACTAACTGTAGGAGGGGGGGAGGGAGGGGACACTGGCTACCTATATACAGGCACTACAAATACTGGGACCTACCTCATTCTAGAGGGTACCACTGGCTACCTATACTGGGAGGTACCGCAGGCTACCTATACTGGGAGGTACCTAGAGCTACCTAATACTGGGAGGTCCTTCTGGCTACTTATACTGGGAGTTCCTTCTGGCTACCTATACTGGGAGGTCCTTCTGGCTACCTATACTGGGAGTTCCTTCTGGCTACCTATACTGGGAGGTACCTAGAGCTACCTATACTGAGGGGCTACCTAATACTTCCAGCACCTCTGGCTACCTAAACTGGTTCAAGGGGAGGGAGCACAATGGTGACTAATATTTTTTGGGGGGAGGGCCCAATCAAAATTTTGCTATGGGGCCCCATGATTTCTAGCTACGCCCCTGTCCCCGTGGTAATCTGGCCAGTCGTGCGCTTCTGCGCATGCGCGGCCATGCGCTCCCCTGCCACGCTACCGTGCCTGGGAGAGTTGTGCACCTGCGCAGTACTATTGACCCTCTTCATCTGTGCAGCTGTGCTCCCATCTGTGTATGGGCGGGCACACCAGCAGCTCCCCGCCTTCATCCCACTGTCTGCTTCCTGCTTCTTATCATTGACTTGGCACATGTTATGCTTAAAGGATAGCCAAAGTGACATGATGAGATAGACATGGGAATGTACAGTGACATGGGAATGTACAGTGCTTAGCATACAAATAACTAGGCTGTGTTCCTTTTTTTCTTTCTCTGCCTGAAAGAGTTAAACATCAGGTATGTAAGTGGCAGTTCCTGTCTGAGTCACACTACAGTGTAACCTTCACTGATAAGAAATTACAACTATAAAACACTTTCCTAGCAGAAAATGGCTTCTGAGAGCAGGAAAGAGATAAAAAGGGTCAATAGTTCATAGATGTTAGCTCTGGCATACTTCAATGAGTGTGTCATTGAGCAAAACCAATAAAAAAGTAAAAAAGTAGATTTAAACATAAAATAAAACTGTGGAAGATCTTACAAAGTTATCTTTAGGAGAAGGAAGATAGACACAATCATTTATTTGATTAGTTTATTTTTGCCTCGGGTGTCCTTTATTGACATGTGACAGGTCACTGAGAAGAGGCAGTCAGCGGGGGTGAAGATAGGGAGCAGGGACGGAGCAGAGCGCCGGGACAGGTGAGTCGCAATCCTGCCCCGGTGGGCCCGGCAGCATGGGTGGTGGGGGCTCTAGGGCAATTGCCTGAATGGCAGCGCCGGCCTGGGGGAAGCCACATGGACTATCCAGTGGCTTCCCTCTACTAGGATAAAAACAAGAAGTTTTAATCTTATTTTTTGCTTTTTAAAAGTCACAGGTACACTTTAGTTCTCACATTGCGTTCATCCAGATACGCGTTTGGCGAATGACTTCTGCGACGTCCGATGGCGGCTCGCCACGTGTGGGAACATAACTGCGTTCAAGCGGTTATATTCAGAGGGCTCATTTCCACTGTAGCGGTGCGGAATCGCCTGGATTCCACCGCAGAAGAAATCGCATGCAGGTGCGTTTTTTTACGCGTTATTTTACGCGATTACGCATGCGATTTCGCATAGGTTAGGCTATGTGCGTTTTTAACCATGTCACTGCCTGTGTTAATTTACATTGGTTTCTATGCGGAATCGCATGCGTAATCGCGCAAAATAACGCGTAAAAAACGCATGCGATTTCCCTATTAAATACATTAGCGGCGATTCGCATGCATTCCACTAGCAGGCGAATTCGTTGGCTCTTTTGTGCGTTTTTTCACCGCTCATAAAAACGCACCACGCAAACGCTACAGTGGAAACAGGTCCATTCACTTGCATTACATGTGCGAATCTGCATGCGTTGGACGCATGCAGATTCGCGATAGTGGAAACGAGCCCTAATACAATCTGCTTCTACGAAAGGAAATCCGATCCTTCTCGCTCTAATTTGTGTTTATAGATGATCAAGTTCTCGGGTGTTTCATTTATTTACTCTACAAAAACAATAACATTAATTATCCAGCAATTTAGACTTGGATTGGTTTCAAAACTGTCTGCTGTGACGTGGCGTAGACCTGCCTCCCTCGCCTGGGTCATATCAGGCCACAGCGACAGCCGATCGAAGGAGCGATTGCAGGATAGTTGTCATGGACAGGTGCCAAAAAGAATAATTCATTATTAAACTGTTTGAAACATCTCAGTGTAATGTTATTAAAGCTGGTCTTTCATTCACTATTGGGAGACATGATAGCTGCACTTGTTATATAGGGATGTGATTCCTGCACTTGTTATATGGGAGACATGGTAGCTGCACTTGTTATATGAGGGACATGGTAGCTGCACTTGTTATATGGGGGACATGATAGCTGCACTTGTTATATGGGAGACATGGTAGCTGCACTTGTTATATGAGGGACATGGTAGCTGCACTTGTTATATGGGAGACATAATAGCTGCACTTGTTATATGAGGGACATGATAGCTGCACTTGTTATATGGGAGACATGGTAGCTGCACTTGTTATATGGGAGACATGGTAGCTGCACTTGTTATATGGGAGACATGGTACCTGAACTTGTTATATGGGAGACATGGTAGCTGCACTTGTTATATGGGAGACATGGTAGCTGCACTTGTTATATGGGAGACATGGTAGCTGCACTTGTTATATGGGGGACATGATAGCTGCACTTGTTATATGGGAGACATGGTAGCTGCACTTGTTATATGGGAGACATGGTAGCTGCACTTGTTATATGGGATACATGGTAGCTGCACTTGTTATATGGGAGACATGGTAGCTGCACTTGTTATATGGGAGACATGGTAGCTGCACTTGTTATATGGGATACATGCTGCCTGCACTTGTTATATGGGAGACATGATGCCTGCACTTGTTATATGGGAGACATGGTAGCTGCACTTGTTATATGGGAGACATGATAGCTGCACTTGTTATATGGGAGACATGGTAGCTGCACTTGTTATATGGGAGACATGGTAGCTGCACTTGTTATATGGGAGACATGGTAGCTGCACTTGTTATATGGGATACATGCTGCCTGCACTTGTTATATGGGAGACATGATGCCTGCACTTGTTATATGGGAGACATGATGCCTGCACTTGTTATATGGGAGACATGATAGCTGCACTTGTTATATGGGAGACATGATGCCTGCACTTGTTATATGGGAGACATGGTAGCTGCACTTGTTATATGGGAGACATGGTAGCTGCACTTGTTATATGGGAGACATGATGCCTGCACTTGTTATATGGGAGACATGATGCCTGCACTTGTTATATGGGAGACATGATGCCTGCACTTGTTATATGGGAGACATGATGCCTGCACTTGTTATATGGGAGACATGATGCCTGCACTTGTTATATGGGAGACATGATGCCTGCACTTGTTATATGGGAGACATGATGCCTGCACTTGTTATATGGGAGACATGATGCCTGCATATGGGAGACATGATAGCTGCACTTGTTATATGGGAGACATGATGCCTGCACTTGTTATATGGGAGACATGATGCCTGCACTTGTTATATGGGAGACATGATAGCTGCACTTGTTATATGGGAGACATGATAGCTGCACTTGTTATATGGGAGACATGATAGCTGCACTTGTTATATGGGAGACATGATGCCTGCACTTGTTATATGGGAGACATGGTAGCTGCACTTGTTATATGGGAGACATGCTGCCTGCACTTGTTATATGGGAGACATGGTAGCTGCACTTGTTATATGGTGGACATGGTAGCTGCACTTAATATATGGGAGACATGGTGGCTGCACTTGTAATATGGAAGACATGGTAGCTGCACTTGTTATATGGGAGACATGGTAGCTGCACTTGTTATATGGGAGACATAATAGCTGCACTTGTTATATGAGGGACATGATAGCTGCACTTGTTATATGGGAGACATGGTAGCTGCACTTGTTATATGGGAGACATGGTACCTGAACTTGTTATATGGGAGACATGGTAGCTGCACTTGTTATATGGGAGACATGGTAGCTGCACTTGTTATATGGGGGACATGATAGCTGCACTTGTTATATGGGAGACATGGTAGCTGCACTTGTTATATGGGAGACATGGTAGCTGCACTTGTTATATGGGATACATGGTAGCTGCACTTGTTATATGGGAGACATGGTAGCTGCACTTGTTATATGGGAGACATGGTAGCTGCACTTGTTATATGGGATACATGCTGCCTGCACTTGTTATATGGGAGACATGATGTCTGCACTTGTTATATGGGAGACATGGTAGCTGCACTTGTTATATGGGAGACATGATAGCTGCACTTGTTATATGGGAGACATGGTAGCTGCACTTGTTATATGGGAGACATGGTAGCTGCACTTGTTATATGGGAGACATGATGCCTGCACTTGTTATATGGGAGACATGGTAGCTGCACTTGTTATATGGGAGACATGGTAGCTGCACTTGTTATATGGGAGACATGATGCCTGCACTTGTTATATGGGAGACATGATGCCTGCACTTGTTATATGGGAGACATGATGCCTGCACTTGTTATATGGGAGACATGATGCCTGCACTTGTTATATGGGAGACATGATGCCTGCACTTGTTATATGGGAGACATGATGCCTGCACTTGTTATATGGGAGACATGATGCCTGCACTTGTTATATGGGAGACATGATGCCTGCATATGGGAGACATGATAGCTGCACTTGTTATATGGGAGACATGATGCCTGCACTTGTTATATGGGAGACATGATGCCTGCACTTGTTATATGGGAGACATGATAGCTGCACTTGTTATATGGGAGACATGATAGCTGCACTTGTTATATGGGAGACATGATAGCTGCACTTGTTATATGGGAGACATGATGCCTGCACTTGTTATATGGGAGACATGGTAGCTGCACTTGTTATATGGGAGACATGCTGCCTGCACTTGTTATATGGGAGACATGGTAGCTGCACTTGTTATATGGTGGACATGGTAGCTGCACTTAATATATGGGAGACATGGTGGCTGCACTTGTAATATGGAAGACATGGTAGCTGCACTTGTTATATGGGAGACATGGTAGCTGCACTTGTTATATGGGAGACATAATAGCTGCACTTGTTATATGAGGGACATGATAGCTGCACTTGTTATATGGGAGACATGGTAGCTGCACTTGTTATATGGGAGACATGGTACCTGAACTTGTTATATGGGAGACATGGTAGCTGCACTTGTTATATGGGAGACATGGTAGCTGCACTTGTTATATGGGGGACATGATAGCTGCACTTGTTATATGGGAGACATGGTAGCTGCACTTGTTATATGGGAGACATGGTAGCTGCACTTGTTATATGGGATACATGGTAGCTGCACTTGTTATATGGGAGACATGGTAGCTGCACTTGTTATATGGGAGACATGGTAGCTGCACTTGTTATATGGGATACATGCTGCCTGCACTTGTTATATGGGAGACATGATGTCTGCACTTGTTATATGGGAGACATGGTAGCTGCACTTGTTATATGGGAGACATGATAGCTGCACTTGTTATATGGGAGACATGGTAGCTGCACTTGTTATATGGGAGACATGGTAGCTGCACTTGTTATATGGGAGACATGGTAGCTGCACTTGTTATATGGGATACATGCTGCCTGCACTTGTTATATGGGAGACATGATGCCTGCACTTGTTATATGGGAGACATGATGCCTGCACTTGTTATATGGGAGACATGATAGCTGCACTTGTTATATGGGAGACATGATAGCTGCACTTGTTATATGGGAGACATGATGCCTGCACTTGTTATATGGGAGACATGGTAGCTGCACTTGTTATATGGGAGACATGGTAGCTGCACTTGTTATATGGGAGACATGATGCCTGCACTTGTTATATGGGAGACATGATGCCTGCACTTGTTATATGGGAGACATGATGCCTGCACTTGTTATATGGGAGACATGATGCCTGCACTTGTTATATGGGAGACATGATGCCTGCATATGGGAGACATGATAGCTGCACTTGTTATATGGGAGACATGATGCCTGCACTTGTTATATGGGAGACATGATGCCTGCACTTGTTATATGGGAGACATGATAGCTGCACTTGTTATATGGGAGACATGATAGCTGCACTTGTTATATGGGAGACATGATAGCTGCACTTGTTATATGGGAGACATGATAGCTGCACTTGTTATATGGGAGACATGATGCCTGCACTTGTTATATGGGAGACATGGTAGCTGCACTTGTTATATGGGAGACATGCTGCCTGCACTTGTTATATGGGAGACATGGTAGCTGCACTTGTTATATGGTGGACATGGTAGCTGCACTTGTTATATGGGAGACATGGTGGCTGCACTTGTTATATGGAAGACATGGTAGCTGCACTTGTTATATGGGAGACATGGTAGCTGCACTTGTTATATGGGAGACATGGTAGCTGCACTTGTTATATGGGAGACATGGTAGCTGCACTTGTTATATGGGAGACATGATGCCTGCACTTGTTATATGGGAGACATGGTAGCTGCACTTGTTATATGGGAGACATGGTAGCTGCATTTGTTATATGGGGGACATGGTAGCTGCACTTGTTATATGGTAGACATGGTGGCTGCACTTGTTGTATGGGAGACATGATGCCTGCACTTGTTATTAGAGATGTAGCGAACTGTTCGCCGGCGAATGGTTCCAGGCGAACTTTGGGGGTTCGCGTTCGCCTGCACCAGGCGAACTTTTGCGGAAGTTCGATTCGCCCCATAATGCTCTACTGAGCAAAACTTTGACCCTCTACATCACAGTCAGCAGGCACATTATTGCCAAACACACTGCTCTCACTGCTGGAGGCCTGCCCCCCCTCCAAGCAAGGTCCTTATGCCATTTCACTCACTTGTCTGCCTACACTAATTAGTTAAGGGACAGCTGCTTCCCTCCCTCCACCCTCCACCCTTCTACCTATTGGAGGAGGGTCTCATCTGCCAGGGAATTATACTATTTCAAAAACCAGTTTACATACCATAGCTGGGAATCGAACCCAGGTCTCACAGTGTGGTGGGCAAGCACCCTAACCGCTGTACCACAACAGTACTAACTGAAGCTGGCCTAGCATTTACTATTTATGCTCAATGCAATAGAAACATTAGGTTGCTTAAAGGGAACCTTAACTGAGAGTGATATGGATGTTTCCTGTAAACAATACCAGTTGCCTGGCAGTCCAGCTGATCTCTGTGACTGCAATAGTGGCTGAATCACACCCTGAAACAAGCATGCAGCTAATCCAGTCTGACTTCAGTCAGAGCACCTGATCTGCATGCTTGTTCAGGGGCTGTGGTTAAAAGTATTAGAGACACAGGATCAGCAGGCGATTCAGGCAACTGGTAATATTTTAAAAGGAAAAATCCATATCCTTCTCCGTTTAGGTTCCCTTTAAGGATTTGTAGCATAAAAGCCAACTCACATTGGCTGGGAATCGAACCCAGGTCTCACTGTGTGGTGGGCAAGTACCCTAACCGCTGTACCACAACAGTACTAACTGAAGCTGGCCTAGCATTTACTATTTATGCTCAATGCAATAGAAACATTAGGTTGCTTAAAGAGGAATTCCAGTGAAAATAATGTAATAAAAAAGTGCTTCATTTTTACAATAATTATGTATAAATGATTTAGTCAGTGTTTGCTCATTGTAAAATCTTTCCTCTCCCAGATTCACATTCTGACATGTATTACATGGTGACATTGTTACTGTGGGCAGGTTATGTAGCTGTTTCTAGCTGTTCTGGCTGTTACAGACAGCTGTAAACAGCCATTTCCTGTCTGTGAACATTGTTACATTGTGGCAGTTTGCCCAGAGTACCGCGGTACCCAGAGCTTCTTGTGGGAGGGATTTCACCACAATATCAGTCATACAGCGCCCCCTGATGGTCTGTTTGTGAAATGCAATAGATTTGTCATGTAAAAGGGGGTATCAGTGTAACGATCGGTGAGGCACAGAGAGGATCTGATTACCGGTGATCTGCAGTATCACTGGGAATACAGATGTATACCAGATTATAAGTGATCTGCAGTATCACCGATAATCCGATATACCAGCTAACCTCTGTTCACCTGAGTAGAGTGTAGTGTTTAGGTGTAACAGTAACACTTTGAGGACAAGGCCCCAGTGCAGTCAGGAGTACTGCTCAGATTCCTTCCGCAGACCCGGACCCTCCAAGACGGGAGGAGTCGGGCTGACAGCAGGAAGGATTGTCTGAAAGTAACCCTCAGGAGGAAGGGTCGCTAACAAAGCGAGGAACCGCCTCTAACGGTAAGGTCGGTTCTCGAGGTCGGACAAGCCAGGTCGTACACACACGGACAGATACAGTACAAGATCAGGAGACAAAGGCGGCGTCTAAGTAAAGGCAGGGTTCGGCAACGGGGTATCAGATATATTGAGGTACAAAATCAGGAGGCTGAAGCAGAGTCTAGGGACGAGCCGGGGTTCGGCAACAGAGTATCAGAAATATCGAGGTGCAAGATCAGAGTTCAGGAGGATAGTCAGGCAAGCAGGAAGTCATAACAGATAATCACAATCAAACTAGTACTTTAAGCTATCAACAGAATCTAGCTAAGTATAGGATTACAGCTCCAGCTGGTCCCGGCACACTTGCGGATCTGACTACGGATCTGGGTGCTCCCACGTATGTGATCGCAACGCCAGGCACCCGGGGAATGACCAGATAGCAGTATATATACACATGTACCTCTCCAGCACCTCCCACAGTGCTGGACCAATGAGTAGTGGAGCCAGAGTCAGCTGACCAGCCTGGTCAGCTGACTACTTCTGGCTGTCATATAAACCCTGCCTGAGTGCGCGCACGCGCGTCACTCTAAATCTAGAGGGACTACGTGTCCCAGCCACACCAGCCCCGCTCTGCGGTACCTCCGCAGCGGGGGCATGCGCGCTAACCGCCACGGCGGTTTCTCCGTGCTCCGTTGAGCCCTGCACGGAGACAGCCGCCTCATACTGAGAGGAGGCGGCTGCCTCTCCGTGTGTGGTGCCACTATGCGCGGAAAGAGCCGCCTGCCTCTGGCTCATGGCGGCGGCTCTTCCGCGTTTTCTCACAATCAGCTACTGATTGGGATAAAGTTAAATTCTTGGTCGGAGTTTCTCTTTAAAGGGAACCTTAACTGAGAGTGATATGGATGTTTCCTGTAAACAATACCAGTTGCCTGGCAGTCCAGCTGATCTCTGTGACTGCAATAGTGGCTGAATCACACCCTGAAACAAGCATGCAGCTAATCCAGTCTGACTTCAGTCAGAGCACCTGATCTGCATGCTTGTTCAGGGGCTGTGGCTAAAAGTATTAGAGACACAGGATCAGCAGGCGATTCAGGCAACTGGTATTATTTTAAAAGGAAAAATCCATATCTTTCACCGTTTAGGTTCCCTTTAAGGATTTGTAGCATAAAAGCCAACTCACATTGGCTGGGATTTGAACCCGGGTCTCACTGTGTGGTGGGCAAGCACCCTAACCACTGTACCACAACAGTACTAACTGAAGCTGGCCTAGCATTTACCATTTATGCTCAATACAAGAGAAAAAGTAGACAGTAAGCCAGCACCTATTCAGTAGGAGACCTTAGGCAAGTCTTCCTAACACTGCTACTGCCTATAGAGCATGTCCTAGTGGCTGCAGCTCTGGTGCTTTGAGTCCGCCAGGAGAAAAGCGTGATATAAATGTTATTTGTCTTGTCTACTTTTTCTCTTGTATTGAGCATAAATGGTAAATGCTAGGCCAGCTTAGGAGGTATTAGAGCCCTTGAAACATATTTTTTTTTCATTTTTCCAGCCAGTAGAATTTTTTCAAATTTTCAAAGTTCGTCTCCCCATTGAAGTCTATTGCGGTTTCGCGAACTTTTTCGCGAACCGAACCTTTCGCGGAGGTTCGCAATCCGAAAATCGGAGGTTCGCGACATCTCTACTTGTTCTATGGGAGACATGGTGGCTGCACTTGTTATATGGGGGACATGGTAGCTGCACTTGTTATATGGGAGACATGGTAGCTGCACTTGTTATATGGGAGACATGGTAGCTGCACTTGTTATATGGGAGACATGGTGGCTGCACTTGTTGTATGGGAGACATGGTAGCTGCACTTGTTATATGGGGTACATGGTATTTGCACTTGTTATATGGGGTACATGGTATTTGCACTTGTTATATGGGGAACATGGTATTTGCACTTGTTATATGGGGTACATGGTATTTGCACTTGTTATATGGGGTACATGGTAGCTGCACTTGTTATATGGGGGACGTGATGCCTGCACTTGTTATATGGGAGAGATGGTAGCTGCACTTGTTATATGGGAGAGATGGTAGCTGCACTTGTTATATGGGAGACATAATAGCTGCACTTGTTATATGGGAGACATGGTAGCTGCACTTGTTATATGGGAGACATGGTAGCTGCACTTGTTATATGGGAGACATGGTACCTGAACTTGTTATATGGGAGACATGGTAGCTGCACTTGTTATATGGGAGACATAATAGCTGCACTTGTTATATGGGAGACATGGTAGCTGCACTTGTTATATGGGAGACATGCTGCCTGCACTTGTTATATGGGAGACATGGTAGCTGCACTTGTTATATGGGAGACATGATAGCTGCACTTGTTATATGGGAGACATGGTAGCTGCACATGTTATATGGGAGACATGGTAGCTGCACTTGTTATATGGGAGACATGGTAGCTGCTCTTGTTATATGGGAGACATGGTAGCTGAACTTGTTATATGGGAGACATGGTGGCTGCACTTGTTATATGGGAGACATGCTGCCTGCATTTTTTATATGGGAGACATGGAAGCTGTACTTGTTATATGGGAAACATGGTGGCTGCACTTGTTATATGGGAGACATGGTAGCTGCACTTGTTATATGGGAGACATGGTGGCTGCACTTGTTATATGGGAGACATGGTAGCTGCACTTGTTATATGGAGGGCATGATAGCTGCACTTGTTATATGGGAGACATGGTAGCTGCACTTGTTATATTGGAGACATGGTGGCTGCACTTGTTATATGGGAGACATGATAGCTGCACTTGTTATATGGGAGACATGATAGCTGCACTTGTTATATGGGAGACATGCTGCCTGCACTTGTTATATGGGAGGACATGGTAGCTGCACTTGTTATATGGGAGGCATGGTGGCTGCACTTGTTATATGGGGGACATGCTGCCTGCACTTGTTATATGGGAGACATGATAGCTGCACTTGTTATATGGGAGACATGCTGCCTGCACTTGTTATATGGGAGACATGGTAGCTGCACTTGTTATATGGGAGACATGCTGCCTGCACTTGTTATATGGGAGACATGGTAGCTGCACTTGTTATATGGGAGACATGGTGGCTGCACTTGTTATATGGGAGACATGGTAGCTGCACTTGTTATATGGGAGACATGCTGCCTGCACTTGTTATATGGGAGACATGGTAGCTGCACTTGTTATATGGGAGACATGATGCCTGCACTTGTTATATGGGAGACATGATAGCTGCACTTGTTATATGGGAGACATGATGCCTGCACTTGTTATATGGGAGACATGGTGGCTGCACTTGTTATATGGGAGACATGATAGCTGCACTTGTTATATGGGAGACATGGTAGCTGCACTTGTTATATGGGAGACATGATGCCTGCACTTGTTATATGGGAGACATGCTGCCTGCACTTGTTATATGGGAGACATGATAGCTGCACTTGTTATATGGGAGACATGGTAGCTGCACTTGTTATATGTAGGACATGATAGCTGCACTTGTTATATGGGAGACATGGTAGCTGCACTTGTTATATGGGAGACATGCTGCCTGCACTCTTTATATGGGAGACATGGTGGCTGCACTTGTTTTCTGGGAGACATGCTGCCTGCACACGTTATATGGGAGACATGGTAGCTGCACTTGTTATATGGGAGACATGGTAGCTGCACTTGTTATATGGGAGACATGATGCCTGCACTTGTTATATGGGAGACATGCTGCCTGCACTTGTTATATGGGAGACATGGTAGCTGCACTTGTTATATGGGAGACATGGTAGCTGCACTTGTTATATGTAGGACATGATAGCTGCACTTGTTATATGGGAGACATGGTAGCTGCACTTGTTATATGGGAGACATGCTGCCTGCACTCTTTATATGGGAGACATGGTGGCTGCACTTGTTTTCTGGGAGACATGCTGCCTGCACACGTTATATGGGAGACATGGTAGCTGCACTTGTTATATGGAGGACATGATAGCTGCACTTGTTATATGGGAGACATGGTAGCTGCACTTGTTATATGGGAGACATGGTGGCTGCACTTGTTATATGGGAGACATGGTAGCTGCACTTGTTATATGGGGGACATGGTAGCTGCACTTGTTATATGGGGGACATGGTAGCTGCACTTGTTATATGGGAGACATGCTGCCTGCACTCTTTATATGGGAGACATGGTGGCTGCACTTGTTATCTGGGAGACATGCTGCCTGCACACGTTATATGGGAGACATGGTAGCTGCACTTGTTATATGGAGGACATGATAGCTGCACTTGTTATATGGGAGACATGGTAGCTGCACTTGTTATATGGGAGACATGGTGGCTGCACTTGTTATATGGGAGACATGGTAGCTGCACTTGTTATATGGGGGACATGGTAGCTGCACTTGTTATATGAGGGACATAGTAGCTGCACTTGTTATATTGGAGACATGGTGGCTGCACTTGCTTTATGGGAGAGATGGCGGCTGCACTTGTTATATGGGAGACATGGTGGCTGCACTTGTTGTATGGGAGGACATGATAGCTGCACTTGTTATATGGGAGACATGCTGCCTGCACTTGTTATATGGGAGACATGGTAGCTGCACTTGTTATATGGGAGACATGCTGCCTGCACTTGTTATATGGGAGACATGGTAGCTGCACTTGTTATATGGGAGACATGGTGGCTGCACTTGTTATATGGGAGACATGGTAGCTGCACTTGTTATATTGGAGACATGCTGCCTGCACTTGTTATATGGGAGACATGGTAGCTGCACTTGTTATATGGGAGACATGATGCCTGCACTTGTTATATGGGAGACATGATAGCTGCACTTGTTATATGGGAGACATGATGCCTGCACTTGTTATATGGGAGACATGGTGGCTGCACTTGTTATATGGGAGACATGGTAGCTGCACTTGTTATATGTGAGACATGATGCCTGCACTTGTTATATGGGAGACATGCTGCCTGCACTTGTTATATGGGAGACATGATAGCTGCACTTGTTATATGGGAGACATGATGCCTGCACTTCTTAAATGGGAGACATGATGCCTGCACTTGTTATATGGGAGACATGCTGCCTGCACTTGTTATATGGGAGACATGCTGCCTGCACTTGTTATATGGGAGACATGGTAGCTGCACTTGTTATATGGGAGACATGGTAGCTGCACTTGTTATATGGGAGACATGGTAGCTGCACTTGTTATATGGGAGACATGGTAGCTGCACTTGTTATATGGGAGACATGGTAGCTGCACTTGTTATATGGGAGACACGGTAGCTGCACTTGTTATATGGGGGACATGGTAGCTGCACTTGTTATATGGGAGACATGATAGCTGCACTTGCTATATGGGAGACATGGTAGCTGCACTTGTTATATGGGAGACATGCTGCCTGCACTTGTTATATGGGAGACATGGTAGCTGCACTTGTTATATGGGAGACATGGTGGCTGCACTTGTTATATGGGAGACATGGTAGCTGCACTTGTTATATGGGGGACATGGTAGCTGCACTTGTTATATGAGGGACATAGTAGCTGCACTTGTTATATGGGAGACATGGTAGCTGCACTTGTTATATGGGGGACATGGTAGCTGCACTTGTTATATGGGAGACATGATAGCTGCACTTGTTATATGGGAGACATGATAGCTGCACTTGTTATATGGGAGACATGGTAGCTGCACTTGTTATATGGGAGACATGCTGCCTGCACTTGTTATATGGGAGACATGCTGCCTGCACTTGTTATATGGGAGACATGGTGGCTGCACTTGTTGTATGGGAGACATGCTGCCTGCACTTGTTATATGGGAGACATGATAGCTGCACTTGTTATATGGGAGACATGGTAGCTGCACTTGTTATATGGGAGACATGGTAGCTGCACTTGTTATATGGGAGACATGGTAGCTGCACTTGTTATATGGGAGACATGCTGCCTGCACTTGTTATATGGGAGACATGCTGCCTGCACTTGTTATATGGGATATTATTATTATTGATTTATATAGTGCCAGCATCCTCCGTGGCGCAGTACGACAGCATACAGGGTATAATAATACAAAATAAACAATACAACAGTTGATACAAGACAAGAGGGTATAACAGCTAAAGCAGTGAACAAATTAACTACATATTTTTACACAGGGGTGGGAGGTATGCACACCCATTACACAGCACTGTGAGACAAAAGTGGAAGAGAGCCCTGGCCAAAAGGCCTTACAGTCTAAGGGCCTGATTCACAAAGTGGTGCAAACTTTTTCGCGGACTCTTGCGCGCGCAAAGTGCCGGCACTTTGGGCGCGCAAAAGTCCGCGGAAAAGTTTGAATCAGGCCCTAAAAGTTATATGGGGGACATGGTAGCTGCACTTGTTACATGGGGGATATGATACCTGCACTTGTTATATGGGGGATATGATACCTGCACTTGTTATATGGGGGATATGATACCTGCACTTGTTATATGGGGGATATGATACCTGCACTTGTTATATGGGGGATATGATACCTGCACTTGTTATATGGGGGATATGATACCTGCACTTGTTATATGGGAGATATGATGCCTTCACGTGTTATATGGGGGGATATGATGCCTGTACGTGTTATATGGGGGGACATGATGCCTGCACTTGTTACATGGGAGATATGATGCCTGCACTTGTTAGATGGGGGGATATGATGCCTGCACTTGTTAGATGGGGTACTGTGATGCCTGCACTTATTACATGGGGTATATGATGCCTGCACTTGTTATATGGGGGATATAATGCCTGCATTTGTTATATGGGGGACTCTGATGCCCGTACTTGTTATATGGGGGGGATATGATGCCTGCAATTGTTAGATGGGGTACTGTGATGCCTGCACTTGTTAGATGGGGTACTGTGATGCCTGCACCTATTAACAAGGGAAATATGATGTTTGCACTTGTTATATGGGGGGATATGATGCCTGCACTTGTTATTTGGAGGACATGATGGCTGCACTTGATATATATAAGGGACTGTGACGCTTGCACTTTGTATATGGGTGGGGAACTATGATGCTTGCACTTGTTATATGGGGGACATGATGGCTGCATTTGTTATATGCGGGAGTGTGATGCCTGCACTTGTTATATGGGGGACTGTGATGCCTGCACTTGTTATATGGGGGACTGTGATGCCTGCACTTGTTATATGGGGGACTGTGATGCCTGCACTTGTTATATGGGGGACTATGATACCTGCACTTGTTATATGGGGGATATGATGCCTGCACTTGTTATATGAGGGATATGATGCCTGCACTTGTTATATGGGGGATATGATGCCTGCACTTGTTATATGGGGGATATGATACCTGCACTTGTTATATGGGGGATATGATACCTGCACTTGTTATATGGGGGATATGATACCTGCACTTGTTATATGGGAGATATGATGCCTTCACGTGTTATATGGGGGGACATGATGCCTGCACTTGTTACATGGGAGATATGATGCCTGCACTTGTTACATGGGAGATATGATGCCTGCACTTGTTAGATGGGGGGATATGATGCCTGCACTTGTTAGATGGGGTACTGTGATGCCTGCACTTATTACATGGGGTATATGATGCCTGCACTTGTTATATGGGGGATATATTGCCTGCATTTGTTATATGGGGGACTCTGATGCCCGTACTTGTTATATGGGGGGGATATGATGCCTGCAATTGTTATATGGGAGACATGGTGGCTGCACTTGTTATATGGGAGACATGGTAGCTGCACTTGTTATATGGGAGACATAATGCTGCAATTGTTATATGGGAGACATGCTGCCTGCACTTGTTATATGGGAGACATGATAGCTGCACTTGTTATATGGGAGACATGATGCCTGCACTTCTTATATGGGAGACATGATGCCTGCACTTGTTATATGGGAGACATGCTGCCTGCACTTGTTATATGGGAGACATGGTAGCTGCACTTGTTATATGGGAGACATGGTAGCTGCACTTGTTATATGGGAGACATGATAGCTGCACTTGTTATATGGGAGACATGGTAGCTGCACTTGTTATATGGGAGACATGGTAGCTGCACTTGTTATATGGGAGACATGGTAGCTGCACTTGTTATATGGGAGACATGGTAGCTGCACTTGTTATATGGGGGACATGGTAGCTGCACTTGTTATATGGGAGACATGGTAGCTGCACTTGTTATATGGGAGACATGCTGCCTGCACTTGTTATATGGGAGACATGGTAGCTGCACTTGTTATATGGGGGACATGGTAGCTGCACTTGTTATATGGGGGACATGGTAGCTGCACTTGTTATATGAGGGACATAGTAGCTGCACTTGTTATATGAGGGACATAGTAGCTGCACTTGTTATATGGGAGACATGATAGCTGCACATGTTATATGGGAGACATGATAGCTGCACATGTTATATGGGAGACATGATAGCTGCACTTGTTATATGGGAGACATGGTAGCTGCACTTGTTATATGGGAGACATGCTGCCTGCACTTGTTATATGGGAGACATGCTGCCTGCACTTGTTATATGGGAGACATGGTGGCTGCACTTGTTATATGGGAGACATGGTAGCTGCACTTGTTATATGGGAGACATGGTAGCTGCACTTGTTATATGGGAGACATGGTAGCTGCACTTGTTATATGGGAGACATGGTAGCTGCACTTGTTATATGGGAGACATGGTAGCTGCACTTGTTATATGGGAGACATGCTGCCTGCACTTGTTATATGGGAGACATGGTAGCTGCACTTGTTATATGGGGGACATGGTGGCTGCACTTGTTATATGAGGGACATGGTAGCTGCACTTGTTATATGGGAGACATGGTAGCTGCACTTGTTATATGGGGGACATGGTAGCTGCACTTGTTATATGGGAGACATGATAGCTGCACTTGTTATATGGGAGACATGATAGCTGCACTTGTTATATGGGAGACATGGTAGCTGCACTTGTTATATGGGAGACATGGTAGCTGCACTTGTTATATGAGGGACATGGTAGCTGCACTTGTTATATAGGAGACATGGTAGCTGCACTTGTTATATGGGAGACATGATAGCTGCACTTGTTATATGGGAGACATGCTGCCTGCACTTGTTATATGGGAGACATGGTAGCTGCACTTGTTATATGGGAGACATGGTAGCTGCACTTGTTATATGGGAGACATGATAGCTGCACTTGTTATATGGGAGACATGGTAGCTGCACTTGTTATATGGGAGACATGCTGCCTGCACTTGTTATATGGAAGACATGGTGGCTGCGCTTGTTGTATGGGAGACATGCTGCCTGCGCTTGTTATATGGGAGACATGGTAGCTGCACTTGTTATATGGGAGACATGGTAGCTGCACTTGTTATATGGGAGACATGGTAGCTGCACTTGTTATATGGGAGACATGGTAGCTGCACTTGTTATATGGGAGACATGCTGCCTGCACTTGTTATATGGGAGACATGCTGCCTGCACTTGTTATATGGGATATTATTATTATTGATTTATATAGTTCCAGCATCCTCCGTGGCGCAGTACGACAGCATACAGGGTATAATAATACAAAATAAACAATACAACAGTTGATACAAGACAAGAGGGTATAACAGCTAAAGCAGTGAACAAATTAACTACATATTTTTACACAGGGGTGGGAGGTATGCACACCCATTACACAGCACTGTGAGACAAAAGTGGAAGAGAGCCCTGGCCAAAAGGCCTTACAGTCTAAGGGCCTGATTCACAAAGTGGTGCAAACTTTTTCGCGGACTCTTGCGCGCGCAAAGTGCCGGCACTTTGGGCGCGCAAAAGTCCGCGGAAAAGTTTGCACCGCTTTGTGAATCAGGCCCTTAAAGTTATATGGGGGACATGGTAGCTGCACTTGTTACATGGGGGATATGATACCTGCACTTGTTATATGGGGGATATGATACCTGCACTTGTTATATGGGGGATATGATACCTGCACTTGTTATATGGGGGATATGATACCTGCACTTGTTATATGGGGGATATGATACCTGCACTTGTTATATGGGGGATATGATACCTGCACTTGTTATATGGGAGATATGATGCCTTCACGTGTTATATGGGGGGATATGATGCCTGTACGTGTTATATGGTGGGACATGATGCCTGCACTTGTTACATGGGAGATATGATGCCTGCACTTGTTAGATGGAGGGATATGATGCCTGCACTTGTTAGATGGGGTACTGTGATGCCTGCACTTATTACATGGGGTATATGATGCCTGCACTTGTTATATGGGGGATATAATGCCTGCACTTGTTATATGGGGGACTCTGATGCCCGTACTTGTTATATGGGGGGGATATGATGCCTGTAATTGTTAGATGGGGTACTGTGATGCCTGCACTTGTTAGATGGGGTACTGTGATGCCTGCACCTATTAACAAGGGAGATATGATGTTTGCACTTGTTATATGGGGGGATATGATGCCTGCACTTGTTATTTGGAGGACATGATGGCTGCACTTGATATATATAAGGGACTGTGACGCTTGCACTTTGTATATGGGTGGGGAACTATGATGCTTGCACTTGTTATATGGGGGACATGATGGCTGCATTTGTTATATGCGGGAGTGTGATGCCTGCACTTGTTATATGGGGGACTGTGATGCCTGCACTTGTTATATGGGGGACTGTGATGCCTGCACTTGTTATATGGGGGATTATGATACCTGCACTTGTTATATGGGGGATATGATGCCTGCACTTGTTATATGAGGGATATGATGCCTGCACTTGTTATATGGGGGATATGATGCCTGCACTTGTTATATGGGGGATATGATACCTGCACTTGTTATATGGGGGATATGATACCTGCACTTGTTATATGGGGGATATGATACCTGCACTTGCTATATGGGAGATATGATGCCTTCACGTGTTATATGGGGGGATATGATGCCTGTACGTGTTATATGGGGGGACATGATGCCTGCACTTGTTACATGGGAGATATGATGCCTGCACTTGTTAGATGGGGGGATATGATGCCTGCACTTGTTAGATGGGGGGATATGATGCCTGCACTTGTTAGATGGGGTACTGTGATGCCTGCACTTATTACATGGGGTATATGATGCCTGCACTTGTTATATGGGGGATATAATGCCTGCATTTGTTATATGGGGGACTCTGATGCCCGTACTTGTTATATGGGGGGGATATGATGCCTGCAATTGTTAGATGGGGTACTGTGATGCCTGCACTTGTTAGATGGGGTACTGTGATGCCTGCACCTATTAACAAGGGAAATATGATGTTTGCACTTGTTATATGGGGGGATATGATGCCTGCACTTGTTATATGGAGGACATGATGGCTGCACTTGATATATATATAAGGGACTGTGACGCTTGCACTTTGTATATGGGTGGGGAACTATGATGCTTGCACTTGTTATATGGGGGACATGATGGCTGCTTTTGTTATATGCGGGAGTGTGATGCCTGCACTTGTTATATGGGGGACTGTGATGCCTGCACTTGTTATATGGGGGACTGTGATGCCTGCACTTGTTATATGGGGGACTATGATGCCTGCACTTGTTATATGGGGGACTATGATGCCTGCACTTGTTATATGGGGGATATGATACCTGCACTTGTTATATGGGGGACTATGATACCTGCACTTGTTATATGGGGGATATGATGCCTGCACTTGTTATATGAGGGATATGATGCCTGCACTTGTTATGAGGGGGGTATAACACCTGCACATGTTATATGGGGGACTGTGATGCCTGCACTAGTTATATGGGGGACTGTGATGCCTGCACCTGCTGTATGGGGGAATATAATGCCCGCACTTGTTATATAAGGAGATATGATGCCTGCACTTGTTATATGGGGGATATGATGCCTGCACTTGTTATATAAGGAGATATGATGCCTGCACTTGTTATATGGGGGATATGATACCTGCACTTGTTATATAAGGAGATATGATGCCTGCACTTGTTATATGGGGGATATGATGCCTGCACTTGTTATATAAGGTGATAGGATGCCTGCACTTGCTACGGGGGGGGGGGGGGGGGGGGATGGGGACGATAACTACACTTATGGGGGATATGATGCCTGCACTTTATGTAGAAACAAGGTGCAGATGCGGATCATGGCTTTTAACAGTTTCTGTTCAGCACAAGTTATTCTCTTTACCAGCTCACAGGGAGTGTGACTTTAGACATGGAATTTGCTGAGGGGTGGAGATTAAATTAAAGTTGTAGGTAATGAAGCCGCATGTCAGTCAGTCAGTGTTTCATTTTCCTGAGGTGGCAACACTGGCGCGCTCTCACGCTTGTCATTATCCGGTACCACCCATGCAAATGTTGCAATGCAGCAGCATATACACTATTTAAAAACCCGGGGCCAGTTCTGCAGGCTCCCCTATGATCTGCAGGCTGGCAGTGCCTTGCCGAATCAGGCCTAACAGTAGAGGGGTTGCTAGGCATCAACTGCTTTATTTCAAAACTAGCAGAGTCACGCCACACACCCCTAACGCACACAGAGACCTGGGCCTTCTGCATGGCACGGGGCCAGACCAGAGATCAGGATCCAGCGCCAAAACTGTTACTCTGCCGCTCGTTCAACTCATCTCCTACACGCCGATCCGTCGGCAAGGGTGGGGCACGCACCGCTGAGATCGGAGCTGACAGATGAGGGTGCGTGTCTAACACCCAGAAACTGCTGAGGAGAAGAGGAAGGGGGTATTCGCTCTATTAGCCGCAGTACAAGGACCCAGCTCTGCCTGTGTTCCGGCTACTAGTTATTCTTGGAAAAATATTGTTCTATTTTTGTGTTGGGTTCATGAGTATTTTTATTTTAAATTTGACAGTGAAATATTACAAATGAACGTTTTGTTTGGTTTCACCTGGTAATCATGTGTTTGTGAAAAACAGGAGTGGGGAAATTTTGGCAAGTAGAACATCAGTAAACAGAGCCGGGACAAGGTCCTTCAGCACTCAAAGCTGAGACACCAAAGTGCGCCCCTCCATCCCTCCACCCCAGCCGTCACGCTATTAGACTAATAGGTGCCCCAGGGCCCCCAACACCTTAGTCTCTAGTTATCTGGCTTGCAGTCACTGCCATGTATCCCCTTTTCTTATTTCTCTCTGCTCCAAACACAATAGGGGAATGATAGCTGAGTGAGTTGTGCGCCCCCTGCTACACTGCGCCCTGAGGCTGGAGCCTTTCTTGCCTCTGCCTTGGCCCGGCCCTGTTGGTAAATTTACCAATATTCTATGCTACCTGAGGTGAGAGGGATATGGAGGCTGCCATATTTATTTCCTTTTAAAGGGAACCTTAACTAAGCGGGATATGGATGTTTCCTTTTAAACAATACCAGTTGCCTGGCAGTCCTGTTGATCTCTCTGGCTGCAGTAGTGGCTGAATCACACACCTGAAACAAGCATGCAGCTAATCCAGTCTGACTTCAGTCAGAGCACCTGATCTGCATGCTTGTTGAGGGGCTGTGACTACAAGTATTAGAGACACAGGATCAGCAGGAGAGTCGGGCAACTGGTATTGTTTAAAAGGAAATAAATATGACAGCCTGCATTTCCCTCTCACCTTGAGTCCATGTTAACCACTCCCACTACTGCTAACCTTAACCACTCCCCACGCCTAACCTTAAAACCTTAATCAACCCCCCCGTTTCCACGCCACAAAAAAGACCCTGCAAAAATGATAATTATCAAACCCGTAAAATCGACAATTATCGAAGCCCGATAGACACACCCATACAAATTATAGTTCATAGCGTGAAATTTGGGCGATCGCCAATTTCACACTACAAACAACTTGTATGGGCGCCAACATTTCTACCGATAACAGTCGCCCAAATTTCCTGCTTACAGAAAGTGTTTGTAAGCAGCAGAGAGTGTCAGTTTACTGCTGCAGTAAAGTGGGCTTATGCCCTCCAATCCTAAATGAAGCAACAATGAGGGCTTGTTAACACTAAGAGCGTTTTCACTTTTTTTAAGCGCTGGCGATTTTTGTAAAATCGCTTTAAAAGCGCTTCTGCAATGTTAGCTTATGTGAGTGTTCTCACATGGGTGATAAGCTTTCTTTCCAATCGCAAATGCGTTTGCGCTGCAATACAAAGTATAGGGAAAATGCAAAGCGCTTGAAAAAATTATCAAGGGGCGCTTTGCCCAGCGCTTTTAAGAATAAATACATTGTATTTATTTAGTTCCAGGTCAAAGAGTTCACTTCCTGAGTGTCGTCAGGGAGAAAAAAAAAAAAAAAGATCGCCGGACAAAAGCGCTTAAAGGGAACCCGAGGTGAAAATAAAGTGATGAGATAAACAATTATATTTATCCTCCTACTCCTAAAAATGACTTTTTAAGACATCCCAGGATTTTATTTTATATTTAAACCTTTAGAAAGTAGATTGAATGTTTTGTTGTCTCTGCTCATTTGCAGTCTATTAAGTGTCCCTAAATGAAAATACATGAACTATGTTGACCCTTACTCTCTCCCTCTGCTCTCAGAAATATGTAGAAAAATGTATTCTGCCAGGAAAACCTTTATGGCTGTAATTTGCTTATCAGTGATGTTTACTATATTGCTGACAAGGTACTGACAAGCCAGAAGCTGCCACTTTCATCCTTAAAAATTAACTCTTTCAGGCTGCAAAATAAAACAAGTACAACAGCCTGGTTATTAATGTTTTGCTCTGTACATACACATGTTTATCTCATCATGTTACCTGTCGCCTCGGGTACACTTTAACAAAGCGCAAAGCGCTCTGAAACCGAAGGGAAAATTGCTTTCAAAAGTGCTCACAAAAGCGCTTAGCGCGTGCGCTAGCGATTTGTAATGTGTACTAGGCCTAAAGCTGACCAGGCATACATAGATTTTTATGATCAGATTGAGTTAGGCCCCTAATGGCCCGTCCTCACTTGAGCAGGAATCGCGTGATTCCCGTCAAGGCAAACCGCTAGCGGTTTTGTAAAAACCGCTACAACATGTAACACATGGCAGTGTTTTCACTGCCGCGTTTGTGGTTAGCGTTAACCGCAAACGTGTTACATGCAGCGGTTTGCCAGCGATTCGCGATTAGAGTTGGGCCGAACGGTTCACCTGCGAACGGTTCCATGCGAACTTCAGTGGTTCGCGTTCGCGTCCCGCAGGCGAACCTTTGCGGAAGTTCGGTTCGCCCCATAATGCACATGGAGGGTCAACTTTGACCCTCTACATCACAGTCAGCAGGCCCAGTGTAGCCAATTAGGCTACACTAGCCCCTGGAGCCCCACCCCCCCTTATATAAGGCAGGCAGCGGCGGCCATTACGGTCACTCGTGTGCTGCCTGCATTAGTGAGAGTAGGGCGAGCTGCTGCAGACTGTCTCTCAGGGAAAGATTAGTTAGGCTTAACTTGTTCCTGTCTGGCTGCATACCTGTTCTGTGAACCCACCACTGCATACCTGTTCTGTGAACCCGCCACTGTATACCTGTTCTGTTTAGTGAACCCGCCACTGCATACCTGTTCTGTTCAGTGGACCCGCCACTGTATACCTGTTCAGTGAACCCGCCACTGCATACCTGTTGTGTTCAGTGAACCTGCCACTGCATACCTGTTGTGTTCAGTGAACCTGCCACTGCATACCTGTTCTGTGAACCCGCCACTGTATACCTGTTCTGTTCAGTGAACCCACCGCATCAGTGCGCATACCTGTGCAGTTAAGTGAACCCACCTACCTACGTGAGTGCACGCAGTGTGATATACCACTCCGTGCATACCCGATATGGACAAAACAGGTAGAGGAAGAGGTAGTGCCAGAGCCAGAGGAAGGCCACCCGGCAGGTCTGCGCGAGGTCGTGTAAATGTAATTTCGTGTGGACCTGGCCCACAGTACAGTGCTCGGAAGAAGGCACGTCCCATCACCTCTCAAGATTGTCAGGACGTGGTTGAGTATTTAGCGACACAGAACACCTCATCTTGCTCAGCCACCAGCGCTACTACTAGCACCACTTCCGCTGCATTTGACACTTCGCAAGAATTATTTAGTGGTGAAATCACTGATGCACAGCCATTGTTGTTACAGCCAGATGAATTTTCACCAGCTCATATGTCTGAGTTACGCGCCAACACTATGGATGTAACGTGTCAGGAGGATGAAGGACCTACTGATGGTGCAAGTTTGGATTTGTCTGAGGCAAGCGAAGCTGGGCAGGATGACTACGATGATGACGGTAATAGGGATCCTCTGTATGTTCCCAATAGAGGAGATGAAGAGGGGGACAGTTCAGAGGGGGAGTCAGAGAGTAGTAGGAGGAGAGAAGTTGCTGAAAGAAGCTGGGGCAGCTCTTCGTCAGAAACAGCTGGTGGCAGAGTCCGGCACCATGTATCGCCACCTATGTACAGCCAGCCAACTTGCCCTTCAGCATCAGCTGCTGAGGTCCCCATAGTGCCCACATCCCAGGGTGGCTCAGCGGTGTGGAAATTTTTTAATGTGTGTGCCTCAGATCGGACCAAAGCCATCTGTTCGCTCTGCCAACAAAAATTGAGCCGTGGAAAGGCCAACACTCACGTAGGGACAAGTGCCTTACGAAGGCACCTGGAGAAAAGGCACAAACAGCAATGGGATGGCCACCTGAGCAAAAGCAGCAGCAGCACACAAAAGCAAAGCCACCCTCCTTCTCCTCTTCCTCCTCCATCAGGTGCATTATCTGCTTCTGCCGCTTTCTCCCTTCCACCTTCACAGGCACCCTGCTCCACTCCGCCTCTGCCCTTGAGCGGTTCCTGCTCCTCTGCCCACAGCAGCAGTCAGGTGTCCGTGAAGGAAATGTTTGAGCGGAAGAAGCCAATTTCGGCCAGTCACCCCCTTGCCCGGCGTCTGACAGCTGGCGTGGCGGAACTGTTAGCTCGGCAGCTGTTACCATACCGGCTGGTGGACTCTGAGGCCTTCCGTAAATTTGTGGCCATCGGAACACCGCAGTGGAAGATGCCAGGCCGCACTTATTTTTCGAGAAAGGCCATACCCCAACTGCACCGTGAAGTTGAGAGGCAAGTGGTGTCATCTCTTGCGAAGAGCGTTGGGTCAAGGGTACACCTGACCACGGATGCCTGATCTGCCAAGCACGGGCAGGGCCGCTACATTACCTACACAGCCCATTGGGTGAACCTGGTGGTGAACGATGGCAAGCAGGGCGCAGCGGACCAAATTGTGACACCTCCACGGCTTGCAGGCAGGCCTCCTGCCACCTCCTCTCCTCCTGCTACATGCATTTCGCTGTCCTCCTCCTCCTTGGCTGAGTGGCAGTTCTCCTCTCCAGCTACACAGCCCCAGCTCCGCAGGGCCAATGCTGCATGCCAGGTAAGACGGTGTCACGCCATCTTAGACATGTCTTGTCTCAAAGCGGAGAGTCACACTGGAGCAGCTCTCCTGGCTGCTCTTAAGAAACAGGTGGATGAGTGGCTGACCCCGCACCACCTGGAGATAGGCAACGTGGTGTGCGACAACGGCAGCAATCTGCTTGCCGCTTTGCATATGGGGAAGCTGACACACATACCCTGCATGGCACATGTCATGAATCTAGTGGTTCAAAGATTTGTGGCAAAGTACCCTGGCTTAGCGAATGTCCTGAAGCAAGCCAGGAAGTTCTGTGGGCATTTGAGGCGGTCTTACACAGCCATGGCACGCTTTGCGGAAATTCAGCGCAAAAACAACATGCCGGTGAGACGCCTCATTTGCGATAGCCCGACTCGCTGGAACTCGACCCTGCTCATGTTCTCCCGCCTGCTAGAACAGAAGAAAGCCGTGACCCACTACCTCTACAACTACAGTAGAATGAAACAGTCTGGGAAGATGGGGATGTTCTGGCCCGACAACTGGACACTGATGGAAAATGCATGCGGGCTCATGCGGCCGTTTGAGGAGGTGACCAACCTGGTGAGCCGCAGTGAGGGCACCATCAGCGACTTAATTCCCTACGCTTACTTCTTGGAGCGTGCTGTGCGTAGAGTGGCGGATGAAGCTGTGAATGAGCGTGATCAGGAACCGTTACGGCAGGAACAGGCATGGGACCAATTTTCATCAGACCCAGCTGTTTCCTCAACACCTGCGGCAGCACAGAGGGGGGAGGAGGAGGAAGAAGAGAAGTCGTGTGCAGAAGATGAGTCAGACTCAGAGGATGATGAGCAAGGTGTTTCTTTGGGGGAGGAGGAGGAGGAGGAGGGGACAGCGGCAGGAGAACAACCTCAGCAGGCATCGCAAGGGGCTTGTGCTGCTCAACCTTCCCGTGGTATTGTTCGCGGCTGGGGGGAGGAGGTTGACTTACCTGACGTCACTGAGGAAGAGCAAGAGGAGATGGAGGGTACTGGATCCGACTTTGTGCAGATGTCGTCTTTTATGCTGTCCTGCCTGTTGAGGGACCCCCGTATAAAAAACCTCAAGGGGAATGACCTGTACTGGGTGGCCACACTACTAGACCCTCGGTACAGGCACAAAGTGGCGGACCTGTTACCAACTCACCGGAAGGTGGAAAGGATGCAGCACATGCAGAACCAGTTGTCAACTATGCTTTACAATGCCTTTAAGGGTGATGTGACGGCACAACGCCCGCAAGGTACCACTGCCACTAATCCTCCTCCCGTGTCCACGCAGTCAAAGACAGGACGCTCCAGCGATCTCATGGTGATGTCGGACATGCGGACGTTCTTTAGTCCAACGCCTCGCTGTAGCCCTCCACCAACGCCTGGAACGGCAGGTAGCCGACTACCTGGCCTTAAGTGTGGATGTAGACACTGCTGTGAACAGCGATGAGGAACCCTTGAACTACTGGGTGCGCAGGCTTGACCTGTGGCCAGAGCTGTCCCAATTTGCCATCCAACTTCTCTCCTGCCCTGCCGCAAGCGTCCTGTCAGAAAGGACCTTCAGCGCAGCTGGAGGCATTGTCACAGAGAAGAGAAGTCGCCTAAGTCACAAAAGTGTTAAGTACCTCACCTTTATCAAAATGAATGAGGCATGGATCCCGGAGGGCTGCTGCCCGCCCCAAGACTAAGTCAGTCCCCGCACACACAGCATCTCTGCCTGCACGCCGTGTGACTGGCTGCCTGGCCTGCCCCAAGAAGACTAAGTCGCTCCCAGTCCCTCCACACAGCATGTCTGCCTGCAGGCCGCTTGACTACCTTCTCCGCCACCACCAACAGGGTCCGGGACTCCAGGCGGATTGCTGAATTTTTTAGGCCGCTGCTAGCAGCGGCCGCTGTAATAATTTTTCTGGTGCGTGTACATGACTGCCTAATTTTTCTGGCTGCACTGCGGGCAGCTGCAACAACAAAAGAAAAGGCATGTACATGCGCCCATTCCCCTTCGTGATCATTACCTTGCCGTGGTGAAGGGGCTTGCGTATCACAATGAAGCAATGACCGGCGCCTAGATGAGTGTTTCGGGGGGCACACCCACGATAATAAGGTCGTTGCCTCATTGTGGTCAGACCAAATTTGATCAGCTGGACAGTCACTGTTCTGTCATTCAGCTACATCAGCCAGGCGACCATATGGGCTGTAAAGCCACCAAAACCTGCACTCTCGCCATGGTGCGCACCAGTCCAGCACGGCCGTCACTACACAAACAGCTGTTTGCGGTGCGTTACACGGTGAGTTTGGTGTGTCAGTGTGAAGCAGTACCTTAATTATACTACCTGATTGATGTATACACAAGCAAGATGTTTGAAAGCACTTTAGGCCTGTCATTTAGCATTCAATGTGATTTCTGCCCTTAAAACGCTGCTTTGCGTCAAATCCAGATTTTTCCCGGGGACTTTTGGCATGTATCCCACTCTGCCATGCCCCCCTCCAGGTGTTAGACCCCTTGAAACATCTTTTCCATCACTTTTGTGGCCAGCATAATTATTTTTTTTTTTCAAAGTTCGCATCCCCATTGAAGTCTATTGCGGTTCGCGAACTTTAACTTTAACTTAAAATCGGAGGTTCGGCCCAACTCTATTCGCGATTAGCATGCATAGCACTGCTAATCGCGATCGCTCCGAAACCGCCGCAGTGTCCAGTGATTTTTCGCGTTTGCATACAAATGCCTATAAAAAAAAAAAAATTTGCAAAAATGCTTGCTAAACCTTAAATGCAGTATTGTGCATGTGAAAAATTGCATGCATAAAACTACACGGACTTACCTAGGAACTGGCGACCGAGATCTGGGAGTCCCTTTATTATTTCTGGCAGCAAAAGATTTACTAAAAAAAAAAAGTTAGCATTAGGATGCTGCTTATTAAAGAACTGTAGTGAATATAACATAATGAATAATAGTATGATTTTTTTTTTTTTTTTTACAATATTTATGTATAAATGTAGTCAGTGTTTGCCCATTGTAAGGGCTGGTGCACACCAAGAGCGGTTCTGAGCGTTTTCAAAAACACTTGTGTTTTGAAAAGCGCTTGGCTAATGTATTTGAATGGGATGGATCACACCAGAGTGATTCGTTGTTTCCCCAAATGCAAACTCGGGTCCTGTAGCATCTCTGCTGATTTCTGAGGCGATTCAGCCTCAATGCTAAGTGTAGGAAAGTGGAAAATTGCTTGGAAAAGCGCTAGAACGGAGTGATTTTCCAAGCGTCTTTGTTACAAAAGCTGTTTAGTTACAGCTTTGCTGTGACAAAATATAAAAAAAACACTACAGCAAAACACTCCAAAAATCGCTAGGCACATGCTTAGAATCCCCTTAAAGAGGCACTTAAGTCAACTGAAAAAAATGAGTTTTACTCACCTGGGGCTTTCCTCAGCCCCCTGCAGCCGATCGGTGCCCTCGCCGTGTCTCGGAGATCCTCCCGTCCTCGCCGGCGACCACTTCCGGTTTGGCCGTCACCGGCCGACAGGCATGGGAACGCGAGTGATTCTTCGCATTCCCAGCCATAATATCGCCCCCTATGCTGCTATTGCGGCCTCCTGGCCACAATAGCAGCATAGGGGGCGATATTTTGGCTGGGAACGCGAAGAATCACTCCCGTTCCCATGCCTGTCGGGTCCTGACGGCGAAACCGGAAGTGGTCGCCGGCGAGGACGGGAGGCTCTCCGAGACACGGCGAGGGCACCGATCGGCTGCAGGGGGCTGAGGGAAGCCCCAGGTGAGTAAAACTCATTTTTTTTCAGGTGACTTAAGGTTCACTTTAAATTGGAACCGAGGTGAACTTTTACACATTGCATAATTGTGTTCCTTTCCTATTGTTCATAGGGCATTCCTCAAGCCAAATACTTTTTTGTTTTTGTTTTAATACTCTAATTCCCTATAAACTAAAAAAGCCATGCCCAAAGGGTTTCAGAGAACCTTGGCAGTAGCAAGGGCTCATGGGAGCTCAGTCTGGGCAGGAGGAGGGGGAGGTGTTACTAGCCATTGATTTCAGAGGCAGAGGGGAGGAGGGAGGAGGAGAGGGGATTAGGCTGATGGCTCAAGATACAGATAAGCCTGCCTCTGTGTAATGTTTACAAACAACATGGCTGCTGTCATTGTATCACAGGAAGAAATAATCATATTCTATTGAAGCTGTTTGCAGCTAGATTTGCTGTGTAAACCATCTAAACTTTACATAAGATATATAGACAAGTTACTTGGTATAGTTCGCTTTTCATCTCGGATCCGCTTTAAATAATCACTTCAAAAAGTTTTCTTTTAAACTAGCGCTTTTTGGTGTGCTCTGGCCATTATGCTCGGAAGACACGGCTCGATTCTGAGGCATTTAGATGGCTCGATAGATAATTTCCAACACGTCCGATCTCCGGCCCGATCGTTTCGCCGCTCGATTCCGCATTGAGGACAATTCAAAAAGATAAGAAAAGGGAGCGAAAGATAAGAGAATCGCCTGAGGAATCGAGCGGGAAATCGAGCCGTGTATGCCCAGCAATAGATGTCTTTTCACCCTAATTTACATTCTGAAATGTATCACAGGTGGCACATCTTTATGCCAGGTACACACCATACAATTTGTTAGATAGATGGTTCGATAGATCATTTCCAACATGTCAGATCGTATTTTCGATCGCTTTTCTGATCGATTTTTCATAGGAGTGAATGTAAACAGATAAGAAAAGATAACAGAATCGAATCGGAAATCGATGAATCGGAAATTGATCGGATGGAAAAAACACATCGTGTGTACCCAGCATAAGTCCTGTCAGGTGCAGCTCTGTGGAATGTTTGTTTCATGAGATTTTCAAAGCCAGCGAAAATAATGTCTGGTCTAGCTAAACAGCCTAGGCTAAGCATCACTGGGTGGGTGGGGCTACATACCAATATACAGATATAGGAAGTGTTGCTGAAGCCAAAACCAGGATAACTACTGTAAAAGTTAGTGCAGTATCCTGACTAATTTACTGAATTCTACTACATGTCACTACAGGGCCTCTTTATTGGATAGTAGCTTTAGTTCTGTGCCTGCTGTCAGGGCTCGTAGCTGAGCCTGCAGTATCACTGGATAATAACACTGTAGGCTGCAGCTGCATCCGGGGAAGGGACGCCAACAGACTGGACAGGACCCCCCAACATCAGATGGGCTAAGTAATGGTGACTGAATCTATAATAATAACACAAAGTACGTTGCTGCTCTTTTAATGTGGTCAGATACAGTCATCACCTCGTTTGTAATTATTCAATGTTTAAAGCAGGAGGTAATTATGGAGTACCGGCGGTAACCATCGCCTACACACGACTGAGGCGGCCATGGTTGGAGCGGCCCATTCATGATGAATCCCTCCTTGGCGACCCACATGTGTACGGCTCTGGACCGATCCACTCATTTCCAGGGATAGGGGAAAGCCTGTATGTCCCAGATCTACCTGTATCGGCTAACATCGCCCTGTGTCCATAAGGCAAATGCAGCATATTTACATTCTTTAGATCAGGGCTCCCCAAACGTTTTGGGTCGAGGGCCGGATCAACATACTTCAGACTGCTGGGGGGCCGGAGTATACATAAGATGATGTGGAAGTCTTTGCGGGCCAGACTGCAAAGCATACCCAGGTGACAACCTGCAGTGGACAGCAGTGTCACCTGATGTGATATGTTATCGGAAACCAGCGAATTACTGCTTTCTGGCTTCCATGTGGATGGGTGGTGCCAGCACTGCTATTCCATATGCGGACCACCAATATTTAAAGATGCAGCTGACCACATCTATAAGTAATATATGTTGTGTGTGTGTGTGTGTGTGTGTGGGGGGGGGGGGGCAGTAAAAAAGCCTCAGGGGACCGCATTTGGCCCATGGGCCTTAGCTTGAGGACCACTGCTTTGGATTGTAAGCCTCTGGCAGGAGCCTCCCCATAGTGTTTCCAGCTTGATTATAAAATATTACCGTCCGTCACCACGCTAACGGACTAGAACAGAGTCTATATTTTGAACTACTACATACTCACCTGGCGATGCTGGAAGATGGATCCAGTGGCGTCTCCCTGACTATGCGCGCTCCGCTGTTCCATCTTCCAAGCAGCAGGTATGCTCGCTGTTACATGAGGGGCGCGAACAAGACTTCAAGTGATTGTGGTACTTTGCGCGGGAGTCCTCAGAGATCTAAAAGATCCCATCCGCTGTGAGGGTCGGTATCGGGATGCAACGTTCATGTGATCTTACGGGCAGCACGGTGGTGTAGTGGTTAGCTCTCTCGCCTTGCAGCGCTGGGTCCCCGGTTCGAATCCCAGCCAGGGCACTAACTGCAAAGAGTTTGTATGTTCTCTCCGTGTCTGCGTGGGTTTCTTCCGGGCACTCCGGTTTCCTCCCACATTCCAAAAACATACAGATAAGTTAATTGGCTACTTCCAAAAATTGGCCCTGGACTGCAGTACTTACACTACATAATATAGACATTTGGCAATGGTAGGGATTAGATTGTGAGCTCCTTTGAGGGACAGTTAGTGACAAGATATATATATATATATATACTGTACAGCGCTGCGTAATATGTCGGCACTATATAAATACTAAATAATAATAATCTTACGCATGTACCCACCTCACCAGTATAGCCAGATGACTTCTCCCCCTTTCCCTCCAGTATAGGTAGCCGGATGACCCCTCCCCCCTTTCCCTCCAGTATAGGTAGCCAGATGACCCCTCCCCCCTTTCCCTCCAGTATAGGTAGCCAGATGACCCCTTCCCCCCTTTCCCTCCAGTATAGGTAGCCAGATGACCCCTCCCCCCTTTCCCTCCAGTATAGGTAGCCAGATGACCCCTCCCCCCTCTCCCTCCAGTATAGGTAGCCAGATGACCCCTCACCCTCCAGTATAGGTAGCCAGATGACCCCTCCCCCTTTCCCTCCAGTATAGGTAGCCAGATGACCCCTCCCCCCTTTCCCTCCAGTATAGGTAGCCAGATGACCCCTCCCCCCTTTCCCTCCAGTATAGGTAGCCAGATGACCCCTCCCCCTCTCCCTCCAGTATAGGTAGCCAGATGACCCCTCCCCCCTCTCCCTCCAGTATAGGTAGCCAGATGACCCCTCCCCCCTCTCCCTCCAGTATAGGTAGCCAGATGACCCCTCCCCCCTCTCCCTCCAGTATAGGTAGCCAGATGACCCCTCCCCCCTCTCCCTCCAGTATAGGTAGCCAGATGACTCCCTCAATCCCCCCCCTCCCTTTCAGTATAGGTAGCCAGCTCGCCTCCACACCACAGCAGCCATCAGTGTCTCATTTCTCCGCTCGTCTCCAGTGCAGAAGCTTCCTCTTCCCTTCTGTCTCCAGTGCTGCCCAAGTCCGCAGCCACCGGCCACAATGCAAACGTGCACAGAGAGCAAGGTGGCTGTTGCACAGGCAGCTGGCAGCAGAGTACCGCGATCAGGCGCTCACCTGATCTCCCTGCATTGTAGCATTTACAAGCTTGCAAATGC
Source organism: Hyperolius riggenbachi (assembly GCF_040937935.1). NCBI lineage: Eukaryota > Metazoa > Chordata > Amphibia > Anura > Hyperoliidae > Hyperolius > Hyperolius riggenbachi. Next base: position 276,730,826 of record NC_090653.1, read on the forward strand.
TGCATAAGTTTAGCCTGCTGTTTTGGTGCCCTTGCTCCTATGGTGCCCTAGGCCATGGCCTAAATCCAGCCCTGTACCCATGTATGGGTGTATTTCCTTCGGGCACTCCGGTTTCCTCCTACATCTCAAAAACATATAGATCATATACATCAGCGTCTTTTTCACTCACTTGACACCTATTGACATTGACACATGTAATGATGTCAGCACATATAGAGGAGTCACATGATACAGGCGTAGAAGAGCGGGGTCTCTTTACACCGTGAGGAAAAAAGGAGCTCAGTTCTGCGACACTTGTATTGGCCTGAAGAAGCGGGCTCAGACCAGTGAAACGCATTGCCTGTGCATAATAAATCTTATTGTCCTATCTGACTATTGTCGTCATTGAGGTAAGCCACCTCATTTTTCTATGTTTTATTTGATTTTAACCTAATTTTAATTTAGAGCTGGTTCACACTAGGTCCGGAAACGTACCCGTGGTTTCGTTTTTAAAACCTGATCAAAACCGGAGCCACGGATAGCAATGTTAAAAATAGCAGCCGTCTTCCCCAAACGAAAAACGGATCCCTCTGCGTTTGCGGGGACCCGTTTTCAAAACCCGAGCGGAAGGTCTGGATTTGCTGCAATTTCACGGGCTGCATATGGATCCGGATACACGCAGGGGTAGTGAGGGGCAATAGGAAAACGGATCCCCCTCTGCACAGGCATCTTTTGACACAGAACCGGTTTCGTTTTCTGTGTACCAGCCCTGCCAGTGGGTGGGGAGGGGGCTGACATGCTGGAGAGGGTAGCAGCCAGGACGGGAGGTTTGCAGCGGACGGCGGGGTGGGGGGGCATTCTCCCCCTCCCTCACCTGGGTCCCCCTTTCCCCGCTCCCCCTTCAGCTAGTTTCTGCTTAAATACTTACAAAAATCAATGTTATAAAGCAAGCGGCAAACTACTACCTTGTGCTTCACCGCTCACCGCATCACTTCTTGTATGTCGCCCAATGAAGTACAGAGGGCGGCATTACAGGAAGTGACGCGGCGAGCAGTGGAGCGCAAGGAAGTGAGTAGTTCCCCGCTCGCTTTATAACACTGATTTTTAAAGTATTTAAGCAGAAACTAGCTGGAGGAGGAGCGGGGAAGGGGGGACCCAGGTGAGGGCGGGGGGGGGGGGAACGTCCCCACTGCTGCCCCCCTTCCTGCCTGCTCTCCCCTCCAGCATTCCGCCCAGTTGAAGCACCCCCTAAAATTCTCCAAGCACCCTATTAGCACCCTCCAGTGTGAACTGACTTTTGGCGTCTAATAGACCGAAGTTCACCGGCAGCAACAGACCACAGCTCTGGCAGCGGCAGAGCAGGGCTATGGTAAAATGGCGTCTGAAGCCCTGCTCTGGACACTTTGAGTCTGCAGTGCAGGGCTTCGGGCGCCATTTTCCCATAGCCCTGCTCTAAGCGCGGGAATTTCAGTTGTTGGCTGCAGAGGATCGTGGGAGCTGAGCGCAAGATGGAGGCCGGGACAGGAGGTGCTGCAGGTGAGTAAATTGGTTTTTTTCATTTATATTAGCAGGTGTATCGTGTATGTTCTGGCCAGGTCTGCTACATGATTGCACGTATTTTCTGGTCAAATCTTCCACATGATTGCATGTCTTTTCTGGTCAAATCTTCCACATGATTGCACGTATTTTCTGGTCAAATCTGTTGACATGATTGAACTATTTTCTGGTCAAATCTGCCGACATGATTGCAAGTATTTTCTGGTCAAATCGGCTACATGATTGCATGTATTTTCTGGGCAAATCTGCCGACATGATTGCATGTATTTTATGGGCAAATCTGCCACGTTTCCACGTATTTTCTGGTCAAATCTGCCGACATCATTGAACGTGTTTTCTAGTCAAATCTGCCACATGATTGAACGTGTTTTTGGTCAAAAAATCTGCCGACAGGATTGAACGTATTTTCTGAGCAAATCTGCTCACATTACGTATATTTTCTTGAGAAAACCTGCACAATTATATGAATTTTCTGGGGAAAGGGTCACCAAAACTTGCGCCCACTGTCTTTGCGTTGCACTTTTAAAGGGAACCCGAGATGAGAATAATATTGAGGCTCCCATATTTATTTTCTTTTAAGCAATACCAGTTGCCTGGCTGCCGTGCTGGTCCTCTGCCTCTTATTCTTTCAACCATAGACCCAGAACAAGCATGCAGCTGGTCAGGGGTTTCTGAAAATATTGTCAGAACTGACAAGATTAGCTGCATGCTTGTTTCTGGTGTAATTCAGTTCACTACTGCAGCCAAATAGATCAGCAGGGCTGCCAGGCAACTAGTATCGTTTAAAAGGAAATAAATATGGCAGCCTCCATATCACTCTCACCCCGGGTTCATGTTAAATTAAAGTTAGCTCCGCCCTCATCCGGTTATAGCCACACCCATTTTTGCCACGGCGCTACCCCAGAAATTGGTCCAGCACCTGCATAGCACCCCCCCCCCCCCAAAAAAAAATCCTGGAGCCACCACTGATTCCACCCCACCCACGGCTAGGGCTGGGGACGTTTCCACGGACATGGGTGGTCCTACTCTTACCCTTATCACGTGGTACAGGCGTTGTACCATGTGACAGTCCAAGAAGATGCCGGACACAAGAGGAGTCGCACTCGCATGACAGGTGGGCCTCCAGCACTTACCATGGGCCTGGGGTACACAAACACTTGGGGGGGGGGGGTCACTTGGTCATTGGGAAATGGAACGCCCTTACCGCCGTGCACGTGATTGAGCCCTTTCGACCAACATTTTCCAGCACGCCTGATTGTTTAAGATGAAATTGATCGGATGGTGATGTGTCAGCATCGATTTCTGCAAGATTGGGTCATTCTGATTAAATCAGCTGGATATTGATGCTAAAAATCAAGTAACGTATGTGCACCCTTACTTATAACTTATCAAAGAAGAAATGACAGGCGGTATTATGCCTGGTACACACCACGCAATTTCCTGTCACATCCTCAAGTCGAATCGATATGTTCCAACAGGTCCGATTTGATTTCCAACTATTTTTTTTATCGAATTTCTGAACATTTGTGTACAAAATTGATCATAGATAAGTATCGGGAATCTGATCAGGCCTGTCGGAAATTATAGATTTGACCTGTCATCTGACAGGTAATTGCATGATGTGTACAAGGCATTGACTACTTGCCAACCGCTCCACGCCAACTGGCGTGAATGTGGCAGCAGCCTCAGGACCGCTCCATGCCGATTGGAGTGAATGGCTTTCAATGGGGCTAGCAGGAGATCGCACGCGCCAATGCGCGCGGAGCTCTGCCTTCAGTCTCCCGGCTAATAACCCTGTACAGCGTTGCGATCTATGGCAGTGCTGTACTGGGGACAGCCGTGTGACATGGCCATCCCCTCTGTAGGCAGGGAAGTGATCGACTGAAGCCTATGACAGCCGATCACGCTGATTGGCTGGCGGGGGGAGGGAGGGGAATATAAAATAAATAAAAAAATACATACAGTTATTCAAAAATTAATAAAACAAATATATAACTAACACAACAACAACTGGGGAGCAATCCGACCCCACCAACAGAGAGCTCTGTTAGTGGGGAGAAAAAGGGGGGGGGGGGGGGGGTGGGAATCACTTGTATGCTGAGTTGTACGGCCCTGCAGAAAGGGCTTAAAGCTGCAGTAGCCCAATTACTAAAAAATGGCCTGGTCACTAGGGGGTTTAACACCACGATCCTCAAGTGGTTAAGGCTCGTACCCACTGCAATTTCTATGGTGCTTCTTCTGAAGACTGGAAATTTTTTTAGTGATCGTTTTTGCGATCTTGCGATGTGGGTACAGGTGCTCGTGCAAACGTTTGTCGATGCATGGTGCTAATGATCTCCAACAATTTCGCACAAAATACAGCGATCGCGTGACTTCTTTTTCGCAGCTATTGTGTGTACCCGTCGGTAAGGAGATGGATTGGGGAACGCTGGGGGACATTTCTGGGATTCATCTCCCTGCATCGCCCGGTGAGTATTCAGCTCTAGGCGGATGTAGAAATCGTTCACACAGATCCCAGGCTCACCCCGCCGAGGCTGTGACAGCAGGCAGAGCGATCTCAGGATCAGGGAGTAGGAGAATTGCACGTGAATCACCTGCCATTAGGGAGTGTCTCTGGTCCCACACCGGCATTTGTCACTAATATTAGTTTACCTCTCTTGTTACTTTTAATAGCAGCACAGGGATAGGCTGGCTCTGAGAATCGCAGCACACGGGAACCCAAAAGTGTATTTATAACCTAAATATGCCAAGTCTGTCACATACACTGTATATACTACATCTATTAATAGAGTAATTATACAATCGCCGGCCACTCTGTTTGCTGCACCTCACTAGTGATGTGAACCTGAGGCGGCAATAAACAAAAAAACAAACAAAAAACATATACTTACCTAAGAATGGGGAAACCCTGCTGCCTGGGACCCTGTAGAAGATCTCACCCGGGCTCCTGTTCATGCGCAAGCGCAAGCACGTTGCACCTACGTGAGCGTGGCCACGCATGCGCAGAATCACAGAGCATTATCATTATTGGATTTCTATTGTGCCGATAAATTATGAAGCGCTGTACAGGTAAGTGCCCTAGTTACGAATGTCTGACTTAAGAACGACCCGCCGATATGAACAGCATGGATTCTGTGTTTCCATGGGAACAAGTCAAAAATGTTTTTTTTTGAAATTGGACTTAAAATTTTAAATAAAAAGGGCTTTTAAACTTGAATAAGCAGGTACAGAGGGCAGAGGTGACACAGAGGGAGACACTGGAGGCACAGGGGGGCACAGAGGAGGGACAGAGATGGCACAATGTTCCAACTTAAGAACAGATTCAGGTTAAGAACGAATCTACAGTCCCTATCTCGTTCGATAACTGGAGACTACCTGTACAATAAAAAGGATTACAGACAATGATAATGGGTGACCAACAGCACAATACAGGTAATAATCAATGAGGTACACAATGCCAGATCATACACTGGAGTGGTAGAGCCAATAATACAAGTTTGCATATATTCTGGGTAGAGTCCACAATCTAGTATGATATGCAAAGAGGGAGGGTCCTGCCAAAGGCTTACAATCTAGGGGGAGGGGTGGCGACACCAAAGGAAAGGGGCTGCCTGGAGAGGTGCTCGGCAGAAAGAGTTAGGGCAGCGGCGAGGTGGGGTAGGCTTCCTTGAAGAGATGAGTTTTGAGGGCTTGTTTGAAGGCGGGGCAAGCCTGATGGGCAGTGGGAGAGAATTCCACAGAATGGGAGCAGCTCTAGAAAAGTCCTATATTCGTGCATGGGAGTGCGAGATGCGTGGGGTGGTTAGGAGGAGGTCGTTGGAGGAGCAAAGTGGGCGGCCAGGTGTGTATCTGCTGAGCAGTAATTTAACCTGAAGGAGGAGATTAACATGTTAAAATATAACTTTTATTGAATCTAATAAAATAGCTGAGCTACTGATAAGGTTCGAAACACTAACAAGAGAGGGAGGGGGCACACAGGTACGTATATGACCCACACGTGTTAATCGAAACACTGTCTATAGAGTTCAGCCTCTCGTTTCTTGCCGTTAATGACTATTGATACGTATAAGAAAAGGCCCCACCACCAACCCCCTCAAATGGAGGGCTTCATCAGGGGAAAAAGTGACAAGGTGCAATAAATACATTACATAAACATTTCAAACAAGATAATAACAAACAGCCTTTCAGCCCAAACAGTAGCTAATAACTTTTTTATTAGATTCTATCAAAGTTATATTTTAACAAGTTAGGCTCCTCCTTCGGGTTAAATAAGTGTGTTAATAGTATTTATCAGATTTTGTGTATTTATCTGCTGACCAGGTCACAGATGTATGTCGGGCAGGACAAGGCCGGATTTATACTTTTACAGCCTCTAGGCCAAGTATGCTGGGGCTCCCCTTCCATGTGCTGCAGCCCCCTCTTCCATGTGTATCATATCCATGTATGCAGAAGCTCTTAAAGAGACCCTGTAACCCTGTAACAAAATTTTCAGCCTTATTTCTTCTATCCTATAAGTTCCTATACCTGTTCTAATGTGGTCTGTCTTACCGCAGCCTTTCCTACTTGCACAGTGGCTGTGCTATCTCTGTTATATAATCTAATCTTCTTTCCTCTGTCGGGCTCAGGCAGTCAGGCTGGAATGTGCAGGTCTGCTTGTGAAAGGATAGAAGCTATACACACCCTCTCCACACCCCCTCCAGGCTCTGTAAGAGTCACACACTGAGCTCCTCTCAGCCTATCACACGCTGGTTAGCAGCCATGTTTTTTGATTGTAAACACTGCCTAAAACTGGCAATTACAAGCCAGGATTGCAGCAGGGAGTGGCAGAAACAGCACAGAGGGGCCCAGGAGAACATAATGAATAGAATGGTATGCTTTTTATTGTAAGAATTTTAGAGTACAGATTCTCTTTAAGGCTTGCCACACATGATACAATAAAATGACCCGATTTTACGGCAATTCGATAAATAGAATCGGATCTCCCGAAAAAAATCAACAGCTTTTTTTTTTTCATTCGACTTAAAAATCTGATCGGATTTCCCATTATTTTTTTATTTTTATTGATCCGGAATTCTGGAAATTTTTCTAAAGATTGTATGGTGTGTGTTAGATTGTCAGTTTATTAATATACACACCCTAGCAATTTTCTCAGGAGTTTCCAATCATTTTTATCATAATTGGGGAAAAATTGAACATAGGTGTGTGGTACATTGGTCATATATTTGAATTGTTACAATCAGTCAGAAACATTGATTGCAATTCTTAAAGGGAACCTGAACGGAGTCAAATTATTTAAAATAAGCACATGATGTACCTGCAGATGAATATTACAGACTTGCCTCGCTATCAGTTCCTCACAGAAGCTCACTGTTTTCTTCTGACAACTATTCCTTCCAGTTCTGACAACATTTTGTCAGAACTGAAATGTATCAGTTGCTGTCAGTTATATAGCAGTGGCTGTCAGAACTGAAAGGACAACTGATGAGCTAGGTAATGTCCATGTTTCCCTATGGCTCAAGTGGGCGATATTACAGTTTAACAGCCTGCTGACCAGGAAGCTGTTACAGGGTCATTGCCATTTTCAAACTGGAGGACGTAGAATTCCATCGACCACAGTGGACAAACCGGATGCAGGAGAGGAGAAAGAGACCGATGAGTAGACTACACGGGAGGTAAGTATGATGTGTGTATGCTTATTTTGACTTTTAATTTTCAGTTCAGGTTTTCTTTAAATTGAACAGATATTTAAAAAATGGTATGGTGAGTGGCCCCCTTTATGCTTTTATGTGGCGCTCTCTTGAGCACTAGCTTCCCTTTTTCATGTGTTGCTCCCTATTTGCAGCGTTTTCTTTAACTAGTTGCCGACCGCGTCACGCCAATTGGCGCAAAGTCCTGGGGCAGGTTTTGCAGGAGATCGTGTATCTCCACTTGAATGACGGCGTTCTGCTCCGTCATCAGACTCCCAGCGGTGATCACCGCTAGGAGACTGTTAGCTGGCAAAACCACGTCTATTTACATTGTATAGCGCTGCGATCTAAGGCAGAAGATTAATAGGCTCTCATAGGCTGATGCCCATGACAGCCGATCGCTGTCATAGCTGGCAGGAAGAGGGGTGGGGAAAAAAATTAATACATTTTATTTAAAAAATAATGAGAAATAAATTAATAATAAAAAAAACAATAGCCTAGCTGTCAGAGCCCACCAACAGAAAGCTCTATTGGTGGGCAGAAAAAAAAAAGGGGGGGGGGATCACTTGCGTTTAATTAAGATTAAAGTCTGTGGTCCTTAAAGGGAACCTTAACTGAGAGTGATATGGATGTTTCCTGTTAAACAATACCAGTTGCCTGGCAGTCCAGCTGATCTCTGGCTGCAATAGTGGCTGAATCACACCCTGAAACAAGCATGCAGCTAATCTAGTCTGACTTCAGTCAGAGCACCTGATCTGCATGCTTGTTCAGGGGCTGCGGCTAACAGTATTAGAGACACAGGATCAGCAGGCGATTCAGGCAACTGGTAAAGGAAAAATCCATATCCTTCTCAGTTTACGTTCCCTTTAAGTGGTTAATATGTAGCAGCCACATTTCATTTCCAGGCGCCCCCTTGGGCTACAATTGCCCCAGGCCCAGGCGAGACAGAGCGGTGGGAGGAGTAGATGAGTCTGGCTGCTGCGTTCCTGATGGGTTGTAGGGGAATGATGCAGCTCCGAGGGAGGCCTGACAGGAGGGTGTTGCAGTAGTTCAGCGAGCTGCATATCATTTGCATGGAATTTGAGTGCAACGCCAAATTATTAGGATCTCACTGGCCATCTCTCATCACCCATTGGGAATCCGCAGGGGTCACAGGATATGCCTTAACCACTTAAGTACCAGCGCGATTGCTTAACCACTTAATCGCAGCGCAATTGCGCTTTGGTAAAAATCGAATCGCGCTAGTGGAAAATACCTGCCGCGATTCCTAAGTTATTGAGCAAACCCTAGCAATTTTAAAATCGCCAGCGATTTGCATTTTTTTCAATTCAGCATCGCAAGTTTAAAAGGGCCCTAATGATCGCAACTGGCTTCAATGTCAGGAATAGCTTGGATTCTTTAATGCTGGAGATTGATTAAAAACGATCTTTTCTTTCGATCTAAAAACAAGGAACACCAAGAGCCCCAATAGTGTAATATGTACTGGTAAATGGTTACTAGATAGAGTAAATATTAATACTCACAAACCAGGGTTACCATTAGGCAACCACTGTAAAGGCAGGTGGGGAGATTTTCCTGACCCCACTCAGGAATAAGAAGTCACTCTCTATAGATGAGAAAAAGGGGTTCAACCCTCCACCCAGGGTGGACTCAATATTATGCAGGAGAACAGAGGCGCCAAAAGGATAAAAGGAAGCTAAATGAGCTTAAAAACCAAATTCTTGGTAAATAGAGGAGGTAGTGGTGGACTTACCTCCTTCAAGTAGACACACAACGACTGTAGTAAAGACAGTCAATATATTTTATTTATGAACTACAAATATGCAACGCGTTTCGCAGGTTTGATCCCGCTTCATCAGGCAATAACAACGGAGCAATAGCATATGTGGTCAGTAGAAGATCTGCGCATGGAGGAAAAATGTTTCACCAATTTATTTAGGAAAGGGTTCTTTACAGTAAGAGTGATTAAGATGTGGAATGCATTGCCACAGGAAGTAGTTATGGCAAACTCTATACCTGCATTTAAAGGGAGCTTAGATGCTTTCCTTGCGTTGAAAGACATCCATGGCTACAATTACTAAGTAATGCCCAATGATGTTGATCCAGGGATTTTATCCGATTGCCATCTGGAGTCGGGAAGGAATTTTTTCCCTTTTGGGGCTAATTGGACCATGCCTTGTAAGGGTTTTTTCGCCTTCCTCTGGATCAACAGGGATATGTGAGGGAGCAGGCTGGTGTTGTACTTTCTTCTCTGGTTGAACTCGATGGACGTATGTCTTTTTTCAACCCAAATAACTATGTAACTATGTAAATAGCTGGAAAGTAATTATCGATTGTTCCCATTAACAGAACAAAGTTTTTACATTCCAATTCCATCATACAATCCAACTTTTGGATCAATATTTTTCCCTTTTGCAATCAACTAAAGAATTGTTTCACATCTATTTGCGCCACACACGGTGCCGTTTTCTATACAATTAAATCATACAAGTTGCATCGAAAGATCCAATCTGAAGGAAAAATTGCACCTTTAAGCTTAAAGGACAACTGAAGTGAGAGGGATATGGAGGCTGCCATATTTTTTTTTTCCTTTTAAGCAATACCAGTTGCCTGGCAGTCCTGCTGATCCTCTGCCTCTAATACAATTAGCCATAGACCCTGAACAAGCATGCAGCATATCAGGTGTTTCTGACATTATTGTCAGATCTGACAAGATTAGCAGCATGCTTGTATCTGGTGTGATTCAATTACTACTGCAGCCAAATAGACCAGCAGGGCTGCCAGGGACCTGGTATTGTTTAAAAGGAAATAAATATGGCAGCCTCCGTATTCTTCTCTCTTCAGATGTCCTTTAATATTCACCTGACGACGCAGGACGATTGATCCCAGCGACATCCCCCGACAACAAGTGTTCCCCAATCCAACTCCCTGACAGCCGGGGCCCATAAATCTAGCGATTTTGCTGTATGATCGACCATTTCGATTTGATAATTTTATCGAATAGAGAGGTAATCGAGTGTGTTCCAGAATTCCCAATCGATGAAAAGAGGCTGATATCATGTCGAATCAACCAGCTTGGTGGATTGAGCAGGATGCAAGATATCAAATGATCGCACAGCTCCTGTTCACATGTCATTCGATCGACTCTGAATCGATTTTGCAATCAGAGCATGGAGACACAACATCGGTCAGATCGAAGGTGAATCGCATAGGATATCGCCTGTAGTGTGTGGGTCGCTAGTCGATCGACTTTCGATCAACCACACTGTTGATTCCCCAATAAAGTCAATCGCTTTGTCGATTGAATCAGAATCACTAGATGTATGGCTACCTTTAGGCCCTTTTTCATCGATTTTCCCATGATTATCGAATCAAACGCCTAATCGAATGAGGAGATCATGCAGCTTATGGCCAGGATAGATTTCCCCGTCTGTGGCTTGGAGAGCGAGGTCCGCCCGTAGGTGAAATCCGTCCGTTCACACGCTCTCCTCATCCGCCGCATTCCTTCGCCCTTCCTCAGCACTGAAAGCGAAACAAGTGCATGCCAGGCAGAGAGCGTGAGTAGGCGCCCCTGCGGCAGGCCAGGGGTTAATGACACCTGACTCAGTAAACTGAGCAGCTCCCTGGGGCTCTGACAACCACAGCAAAGTGCTCAGGCAGCCAAGAGGGCGGGGCCAGCGCCGGCCAATCCCCGGGCGCCCAGAAAAAGCTAGATGAAATGGCGGAGGCGGGGCCTGCAGTCTTGATTCATTAAAATGTGTCGGAGAGCGTGGGAACAAGGAGAGCAGGACTTCCCAGCACAGTCTGCTACAATAGAGGCACACACACAAAGAGGAGGGGACAGCAGTCAGTAGGGAAATAACAAGGGCTGATTCCATCACACCTCCTCCCTGGCTTGGCTCGCAAGGAAAGAGAGAGAGAGGGAGATTTCAGTCTGCAAAAACAGCCATAGGATCAGAGGATCAACGAGGCGCAGGCCTGGGGTGGTCGGTAGCTCGCCAGCGATGCTCATCAGGGTAAAAAAAAGTTTTAAAAGAAATATAAAGTTAATCGGAGCCCGTAAAGTTCGTGCGCAAAGTTTATAAAAACTCCTGTTGCTCTCGAGACGCTCGTCTGACCTGGACTTGGGGTGTCAGTGAGGGCAAGTGAGATGGATCAAAAAGGGGAGCAGCACCTGCAATTGTGGGGGGCCCCCAACTACTAACCTTCCCATCCTCCGGTACAGGAGACTATACTTCAGATCAGGTTTTTTGTGGCTACACTTGTTATGAGTGTGAAAATCATGATGGTCACACTTGTCTTATAACCCTTGTGAGATGGGCCAGTCTGAGAGTCTCACAAGGGGTAGGCAAGGGAAGGGGTGTGACCATTGGAGGTCCCATCAAAGTTTCATGAATTGTAGTTACGCTTCTGTTTGTGAGATTTCAGTTTGTAGCCAGCTGCGATTTTCTTATAACGGACATTGCTGGCACGTTTCACGCTAGGGCGCTGCACTCTATCGCGTTATGATGTACACAGAGTGCAAACAAAAATTGTTTGTGGGGGCGTGTGTGATGGAAAGCCTCAAACACACACAACAGCAATAGTAGTACAGAGGCGCCAACAGGGTAAAAACAATATTTCTTTAAAATGGATAAAATGAAGTAGGTAGCGGTAGACTTACCCCTCCAAAACAGACACAAAAAATTGCTGTTTTAAGCAAAAATCTGTTTATTTACATACTCCGAACATACACCTTGTTCGATGTAAATAAACTGATTTTTGCTTAAAGGAGAACTGTAGTGAGAGGTATATGGAGGCTGCCATGTTTATTTCATTTTAAGCAATACCAGTTGCCTGGCAGCCCTGCTGATCCTCTTCCTCTAATACTATTAGCCATAGCCCCTGAACAAGCATGCAGCAGATCAGGTGTTTCAGACTTTAAAGAGAACCTGAGGTGTGTTTAAAGAATGTTATCTGCATACAGAGGCTGGATCTGCCTATACAGCCCAGCCTCTGTTGCTATCCCAAACCCCACTAAGGTCCCCCTGCACTCTGCAATCCCTCATAAATCACAGCCGTGCTGTGAGGCTGTGTTTACATCTGTAGTGTCAGTCTCAGCTGCTCCCCCGCCTCCTGCATAGCTTCGGTCCCTGCCCCCGTCCCTTCCCTCCAATCAGCAGGGAGGGAAGGGATGCAGGCGGGGACTGGAGTTCTGCAGGAGGCGGGGAGAGCAGCAGACTGACACTATAGAGATAAACACAGCCAGCTCTGACAAGCTGTTTGTCAGCAGCGTGGCTGTGATTTATGAGGGATTGCAGAGTGCAGGGGGACTTTAGGGGGGTTTGGGATAGCAACAGAGGCTGGGCTGTATAGGCAGATCCAGCCTCTGTATGCAGATAATATTCTTCAAACCCACCTCGGGTTCCCTTTAAAGTCAGATCTGGCAATACTAGCTGCATGCTTGTTTCTGGTGTTATTCAGAAAGGATCTATACCAGGCATGGGCAAACTTGGCCCTCCAGCTGTTACGGAACTACAAGTCCCACAATGCATTTGCCTTTGAGTCATGACTGTGGCTGTAAGACTCCTGCAATGCATTGTGGGACTTGTAGTTTCTTAACAGCTGGAGGGCCAAGTTTGCCCATGCCTGATTTCTATACAAAGATGCAGGCTGCTACCCAATCGGTCTGCACACTAGTCTGGCTGTTGGACGGAGCAACTGCCCTGGACCCTGAGAATCCCCCATGAGAAGATGGGCTAGTCCAAAACCTGTCAGATTTCTCCTACCTACTGTAAGTGACAGCAACATAGAAGGAAAGTAATTTATAGCACATTTTACTCTGGAAGAAACATACTTTCTATTTATGTGTTTCCCTGTATTTTACATTGTACAAACCAGAAGCTAAAATAAACTTGATAATGAACACAGCTAAGAAATAGAACATTAGTAGTAAAGAGAAGAGTTTCATATATTAAAGTTGTGATCTATGCAAAAGAACTTCTCTGGACCCGCTGGGAATACTTTTCTGAAGCACTTAAAGGGGAACTGAAGAGAGAGGTATATGGAGGCTGCGATGTTTATTTCCTTTTAAGCAATACCAGTTGCCTGGCAGCCCTGCTGATCCTCTTCCTCTAATACTATTAGCCATAGCCCCTGAACAAGCATGCAGCAGATCAGGTGTTTCTGACATTATTGACAGATCTGGAAAATATGGAAAAAGGATACCAGGCAACTGGTATTGATTAAAAGGAAATAAATATGGCAGCCTCTGAATACCTCTTACTTCAGTTCCCCTTTAAAACAGCAATTTTTTGTGTCTGTTTTGGAGGGGTAAGTCCACCGCTACCTACTTCATTTTATCCATTTTAAAGAAATATTGTTTTTAACCTGTTGGCGCCTCTGTACTACTATTGCAGTTGGCTGATGGTGTAATGGTTAAAGAGACTCCGTAACAAAAATTGCATCCTGTTTTTTATCATCCTACAAGTTCCAAAAGCTATTCTAATGTGTCCTGGCTTACTGCAGCACTTTATACTATCACTGTCTCTGTAATAAATCAACGTATCTCTCTCTTGTCAGACTTGTCAGCCTGTGTCTGGAAGGCTGCCAAGTTCTTCAGTGTTGTGGTTCTGTGATGCATCTCCCCCCTCCAGGCCCCTCTCTGCACACTGCCTGTGTATTATTTAGATTAGGGCAGCTTCTCTCTTCTCTCTTATCTTTTACAAGCTGGATAAATCCTCCTCTGAGCTGGCTGGGCTTTCACATACTGAGGAATTACATACAGGAAGAGCTGTCTGCACTCTGCAGTAAGAAACAGCCTGACACTTCAGTGGAAGATAGCTGCAGGGGGAAAGAAACACACAAATGATCTCTTGAGATTCAAAAGGAAGGGTGTATACAGCCTGCTTGTGTATGGATGTATTTTCTATGTGTGGACATACTGTACATTAACCTACTTCCTGTTTTGGTGGCCATTTTGTTTGTTTATAAACAAACTTTTTAAAACTGTTTTTAACCACTTTTAATGCGGCGAGGAGCGGCGAAATTGTGACAGAGGGGAATAGGAGATGTCCCCTAACGCACTGGTATGTTTACTTTTGTGCGATTTTAACAATACAGATTCTCTTAAGGGCGCTGCCTCTGACACAGGAGACCAGGGTTCGAATCTCGGCTCTGCCTGTTCAGTAAGCCAGCACTAATTCAGTAGGAGACCTTTGGCAAGTCTCCCTTACACTGCTACTGCCAATAGAGCGTGCCCTAGTGGCTGCTGCTCTGCTCTGGCGCTTTGAGTCCGCAAGGAGAAAAGCACAATATAAATGTTATTTGTCTTGTCTCTTGTCTTGCAGTTGTTTCCACCCCTGGTGGAGGGGAATTCTTCCCTTTTCCCGATCTACAGAGAGCGACTTCTTAATCCTGAGTGGGGACAGGTCTAATCTCCTCATCTGCCTTCATAGTGGTTACCTGGACAGTAACCCTTGTTTGCGACTATAACCTACCTATACTTACCTTCCATACCCAATTTACAGTACATACTACACTATACTGGGCTCTCTACGTCTTCCCTTATCTTTTGACACACTCAACAGCGGTCTTTTATGCTTTCACAACTTTTGTTATGAAGGTTGAAACACCTAAAAAGAAGTATAAAAATAAGTATTTTGCTATTGTTCTAACAGCTGATAAGACTGATAAGAAGTCAATCCAACCATTGGATTAATTCTTATTAGTCTTATCAGCTCGTTGAACAATAGCAAAATATTTTTTTAGGTGTTTCAACTTGTTTCACAACAAAAGTTGTGAAAGCATAAAAGACCGCTGTTGAGTGTGTGTATGGGACTTTAAAGCGGACCCAAACCAAACATTTTTTTTAATTAAAAATATTTAGTTGCACCACTCACATACAAAGATAAATAAACACTCCTTGAAGCCTATGAGCATTTCAGTGCATGCTTTTCACCTTTCTCTTTTCATAACTAGGGTTATACAGGTGGCAGCCATTAGCAATTCCTCCTTTGCTGGACACCATCTACTCCACCAGTTTGCTGGATTCTGTCCCGGCAATATGAAAGGAAGAGAGGGGTTCCTCCTAGTGATGGGTCGTTCGCGAACGAGCCGGCTCTAAGAGCCGGCTCTTTGAAGTGAATCAGAGGAGCCGATGCTCACTCTGAGAAGAGCCGATGCCTCAGCCGCCCCTTTTAGCTCTGCTTTGCTCCGTAATAAAGGGCGCTGAGGCATTCTGGGAGATGTAGTCCTCCTCTTGCAGCTTGTAGGAGTGTTTGGGGCGGAGCAGAGCAGTAGCAGGAGGGATTGCCTCAGTTAGAGAAGTAGTCTGGAGTTGGCATGGAGACGGGGGCGGGGCTTTAAATCCGATTCTGAGTGGTGTCTAGTGATATTTAATTAAGAGCCGATTCAGAGCCGTAAGAGCCGGCTCTTCAATGGGAGCTGATTCAGAAGAGCCGACTCTCTGAGAAGAGCCGGAATTCCCATCACTAGTTCCTCCAATAAATGTAAAATATTTTATATTTTTCATCATGCAGCTGAAAAAAGGCTGCTATTTATTATTATAATTTAGAAAATAGACTTTATTTCTGAAATCTTGTATTTTTAATTTGGGTCCACTTTAAGGGTTCTTCTCCACTAGCAGAGTTTTAAGATCCCGCGGTGAATAGTTCTATAAAGGTGGCCATACACTGGTCGATTTGCCATCAGATGCGGAAAAGATGCCACGATTTTCCGTGATGCGGAAAAGATGCCAGCCGGGAGGTGACAGCGGGGACTCGCGCCGTCGGAGCAGGTAATGTATACCCGCTGTATTGCGTCGGTCGTCGGGCATTCGAACACGCTATCGACGCACTCCCGACCCGCTCCCGACACAAGAAAAATCTTCCGCACGGATGGATCGACGGGAGTCGACGGGAACGATGGATTTCGGACGGAAATCCATCGTTCTGTCAGCGATGTGCGCGGCGATTTCACGGCCGTTTCGATCACTGTGATCAAAACGGCCGTATTTCGGAGGGTAAATCGTTAGGTGTATGGGCCCCTTTAGTGTGACTTGTTTGCAGCGCAATTTTTTCCTGAGCGCAATCACCATCCTGCTGCTTTTCGCGTGGGCGGTTAAGCTACAGAAAAAAATGGCATAGCAATCCCATCGTTATGTGATTTTTCCACGATTTGGCACGCCAATTCAAAATATTATCCCACTTGTTATTTTTTTCTTCCTGGCACAAATTTAAAACGCACTACAGTCGCGCTGTACACCTAACAGATCGCGGCAGAATCGTGGTAGTGGAAAATACAAAGAAACGCAACGACATCTCAGCGCATTTGTGATCATGTTTACTAAAACTTTTGAATCACTACGAAGTCTGTTACAGTGTAAAGGTGGCCATACACTGGTCGATTTGCCATCAGATTCGACCAACAGATAGATCCCTCTCTGATCGAATCTGATCAGAGAGGGATCGTATGGCTACCTTTACAGCAAACAGATTGTGAACCGATTTCAGCCTGAAACCGTTCACAATCTGTTGTGGTGGTGCTGCTGCTGCTGCCCCCGCCCGCCCGCATACATTACCTGCTCCGCCGGCGCGACTGCAGTCTCCCGGTCACCGCTGCTCTGTCTGCGCTCTGGTCTCCAGGTCCGGCATGCCTCACTTCTTCTAGCCCGGCAGGAAGTTTAAACAGTAGAGGGCGCTCTACTGTTTAAACTTCCTGCCGAGCTAGAAGAAGTGAGGCATGCCGGACCTGGAGACCAGAGCGCAGACAGAGCAGCAGTGACCGGGAGACTGTAGTCGAGCCGGCGGAGCAGGTAATGTATGCAGGCTCTATTGCGTCGGTCGTCGGGCACTCGAACGCCGCTAGCGATGCGCTCTTTACCGATCGACGGTTATTTTCCGCACGGCGCGATCGACGGGATCGGACGAAATGGATCGAAATTCGGCGTGTAGCGTGAACGATTGGCAGCAGATTGATCCCAGTGATCGAATCTGCTGTCGAAACGGGCGGAAATCGGGCCAGTGTATGGCCAGCTTTAAGGTTCCCTCAGTCAGCCTGGCATCCTGGACTCTCTGTGGGGAGCCACCGACTGCTTAGAAACACTCCCTCCCACCCTGCTGCAGGGGCTATTACCTGCACCCAGTAGAAGCCCCTTTTACTAGTTCTTAACCCACACCTGTAGTGAGAAAGATATGAAGGCTGCCATATTTAAACAATGCACACTGCTCTGCCCTCTAATACTTTTAGCCATAGACCCTGAACTAGCATGGAGATCAGATGTTTCTGACTGAAGTCTGACTGGATATGCCGCATGCTTATTTCAGGTGTGTGATTCAGACACTACTGTAGCCAAAGAGATCAGCAGAACTGCCAAGCAACTGGTATTGATTAACCACTTCTCCTCCCCCGGGACAAGTAACTTTGTCCCTGCAAAATCCTAGATCTCCTTGCATTGTCCCTTCCCGGCCACCCCCAACCTCCCCACGTGCTCCCGCAATCGTTACCGCCGTCAATCGTTCGCCGGGAGATCAACACAGTTCCCATTCACTAATCTAAGTCTCCGTGTGAATAACTGCAGCCATTTATGAGATGGAGCCACCATTAAAAAAACGATACTTACACATCCACGCATTACGTTCTCTTTGTATAGTAATACTACGCATAGGGAGGTTGTGCGCGAGGACATCTTGTGTAAAATAGTAAAATTACATGTACATACTTTTTTTTTTTCATTAAGAGACTTTTTTTAACATTTAAAATTAACCCCTTACCTCCCACGCTCCCCAATAGTTGCCAAAAACATTTTTTGTAAAAAAAAAAAAGAAAAGAAAATTTTTTTACAACTAAAATAAATACATAAATAGTTACCTTAGGGACTGAAGTTTTTTTAATATGTAATAAAATGCACCTTTATTTCCAAATAAAATATTGGCTCCATACATTATACTAGGGGAATATTTTAAATGTTGCAATAACCAGGACAAATGGGCAAATTAAATGTGTGAGTTTTAATTATGGTAGCAAGTATTATTTTAAAACTATAATGGCCAAAAACTGAGAAATAATGATTATTTTCCATTTTTTTTAATTTTTCCTGTTAAAGAGAACCTGAGGTGGGCAGATGGGACACAGAGGCATGTTCTTTGCCCATTAATATGCCCCATCGCTGCGCTATAGCCCCCGAGATTCGCACCAATATTTGTCACAATCTCGGAGGTAAACAGAGGCAGAGGGATTTCCTGTTCAAAACGCCCGCTAGGGGCGCTCCTGCAGGATTTCCAGTGCTGCCATTGGGCACCTCTCTCTCCCTGGCCATGCCCCCTACCGCTCCTCCGCCTCCCTGCACACTATGAGAGACACACAGTCTCTCTTGTGCAGTGTCGTGACCCAGAGGTCACAAAAGTGAAAGTGGGCCATTGCGGCCCATGAGAGCGGCGGAGAGCCGTGTTTTTTTGCGGCTACCTGATACGCTCAGCCCCCCGGATCAGGTAGCCTACTTTTTTTTTTTTGAGCCCACCTCGGGCTCTCTTTAAAGAGAATCTGTATTGTTAAAATCGCACAAGAGTAAACATACCAGTGCGTTAGGGGACATCTCCTATTCCCCTCTGTCACAATTTCACCGCTCCCCGCCGCATTAAAAGTGGTTAAAAACCGTTTTAAAAAGTTTGTTTATAAACAAACAAAATGGCCACCAAAACAGGAAGTAGGTTGATGTACAGTATGCCCACACATAGAAAATACATTCATACACAATCAGGCTGTATACAGCCTTCCTTTTGAATCTCAAGAGATCATTTGTGTGTTTCTTTCCCCTGCATCTCTCATGCACTGAAGTTTCAGGCTGCTCTTTTCTTCCTGCAAACAGCTTTGCCCTTGTCTGTAATTCCTCACTATGTGAAAGCCCAGCCAGCTCAGAGGACAATTTATCCAGCTTGTAAAAGAGAAGAGAGAAGCTGCTCTAATCTAAATAACACACAGGCAGTGTGCATAGAGGGGCCTGGAAGGTGGAGTTCATAGCAGAACCACAACACTGAAGAACTTGGCAGCCTTCCAGACACAGGCTGACAAGTCTGACAAGAGAGAGATAAGTTGATTTATTACAGAGACTGTGATAGTACAAAGTGCTGCAGTAAGCCAGAACACATTAGAATAGCTTTTGGAACTTGTAGGATGATAAAAAACAGGATGCAATTTTTGTTACGGAGTCTCTTTAAAACACATTTAGAGAAAGAATTCTTAGCAAAAAGTACCCCCCAAAGAAAGCCTAATTGGTGGCGAAAAAAACACACATATATATATATAATTTCGTTGTGATAAGTAGTAATAAAGTTATAGGCGAATGAATGTAAGGAGCGCTGACAGGTGAAAATTGCTCTGTTTTTTTAAGGAAAAAAAAACCTTGGGAGGTGAAGTGGTTAAAGTGTACCTGGGGTGGGTTGTATTATTTATTGTATTTATAAAGCGCCAACATATTATGCAGCGCTGGACATTAGTTTAGGTTACAGACAGTATTTAGGGGGGACATACAGCAATATGACAATACAGGAATACAAGAAAGACCAGATCATGCAGCACAGTATGAGTACAAGGTAATGCTTAGTCAGTCACTGGATGGGAGCATGGAGATTAGGCAAGTTAGGTTCACTCAGATCCATAGGACGGGTGTACGGTAATGGAGGTGCGTGATCAGGTAGGAGACACAAGGAGGAGGACCCTGCCCAAAGGATTACAATCTAGAGGGAGAGGTAGGGACACGAAAGGTGGGGATTGGTGTAGTTATACTTACCTGGGGCTTTCTCCAGCCCCATAAGTTTTGTGGGATTCCTTGCTGTCCTCTTGTAATCCCCCTGGTAATCTGGCCATACGGTCGCTTCTGCGTATGTGCAGCCCACCTGCGCACGTGTACGCACCCTCGTTTGCGTCTGCAAAGTCTCAGCTGCGGGTGCGGGACAGGGGTGTACAGAAAAGCGCTACCAGCCAGATTATGGGGGGATTACAAGACAACGGCCAGTACCGAGCCCTAACCAGTGCCCGGCATCTGACAGGCAGTGAATTCACCGCTTGCCTCCTGCCCGTCTGAAAAAGGCCTAAAGCGTACCCGAGATTCTCAGGTCAAAAAGTGGATACCTGTCCAAGAAAAAGGAAGCCTCCAGTGCTATCTGCAAAACAGATTTCAGATCTGGCCTGCGCTCCCTTTGCACGAGCACGGCTGCATCTGCGCAGGAAGCCACAAGGGGCTCTGTGCTACTTCGCAGGCACGGCTTTGCGCGCACATTAGGAGGAGCGCTCCCCAGATTTTCTAGAGCAAGGATGTCAAACTCCAATACAAAGTGGGCCAAAATTGAACACTGGGACCAAGTCACGGGCTAACCTCAATGTCTAGTAGCCACCTCCCTTCCTTATAACATTCCCTGGTGTCTAACCCCCCCTCCCTATAAAGTTCCCTGGTGTCTAGTGGTACTCCCTCCCCTATACAGTTCCCTGGTGTCTTTCCCCCTCCCTTGTACAGTTTCCTGGTGTTTTGTGGTCTTCCCTCAGTCCCCTATACATTTGCCTGGTGTTTAGTGGTTCGCCCTCCCCTATACAGTTCCCTGGTGTCTAGTGCTACCCCCTCCGGCTTGCCTGGTGATCTAGGGCTTCACCTCCAATACAGCTTCCCTGGTGGTCTAGAGAGAGTCAAACAATGTAATTTGTGGAAACCACTTGGGGGGCAAATTTGATGGCTCTGCAGGCCAGATTTGGCCAGCGGGCTGGAGTTTGGCATGTCTGTGCTAGACTCTAGAGGGTCCTGGGGAGTGTCGGCAGAGGTGAGAAGGACACAGGAAGCCTCTACAGGATCCAGAAGTTCCCCACCTCTTAGGTAAGTATCTGTTTTTTGACACGCTCGGATTCACTTCTCATTGACATTTTATATGGACTATAACTAGGGCTTATTTGTGGAATAGAGGCTTATATTCTGAGCATCCTCAAAAACCCTAAAAAAAAAAAAAGCTTATTTTCGAAGCCAGGAGAAACGTAACATTGAGCACTCTAAGAACTATTTAAATGTTTTTCTGTGCCTAGAGTGGTGCTTCTAATCTGATAGGTATGTCCATTTGAAGCTTGGGGGCTGTTTATGTTATGTTCTTGTACTGAAATTCAATAAAATTCAACTTAAAAAAAAAAAGTGCTTCTGAGTGGTGCTTCTGATTTCACGTCCTGCATGGGACAGGTTCCTTTTAATCCGTCCTGAATTCTCCATAAACCTGTTTTATGTAAATAGTGTTTTCCCGTCCGCGCACTCAGCCCTCTCTGGCAGGTTACTGAAGGCTGTGGGAATCTGGCACGGCGGGGGTAACAGAGGAACACTGTCACTTCCTGGAGAACTTCCACCAGCCTGAGATTAGCAAATCTCTGGACGTAATAATAAAATTCTGCCGTCTCACTGGGTGTCATCTCCTCCTCCCAACAACAACACGTCCTGAGACGTCAGCCGCTGATACTGAAGAGTGTGTGTGGGCGACCCAAGGCCATTGAGGTTTCCTTTAAAGCGGACCTCCGGGGGGAAAATAAAACCCACACTATCAGCACAGGCAGCAGATGCTGGAATAGAGTAGAAGGTAAACAAATGTCTGAAAACTGACCAATGGTACCAGGAAATCCGGGTTTTGTAGGTCAGATACGCTCCCTTTCTTGAAAAAATGCCATGGCAGTTTTCTGCCTTTGCAAAGACTGCTAAGAGATTGTGTCATGTGTGAGTGGGTGGAGCCTCATAGTGCGGCTTGAGGGCTAGGTAGGTCAGGTACTCAGGTATGCCCCTAGATATTAGGCAACCAGATGTGTCCCCCAATAGAATTACTTAGCCAGAGGTATCCCCAGGTATTAAAGCAAACCTGAAACGCTCTGTAAATAAAAAAAGCAAGGGGGAGGAAGAAGCCACGCAGGCGGCTTTAGGTAGATTTCAATAAATTTAATCCTGAAAACTATTGGAAATTGGTGTGCAGTGTGTGGGCTGGTAATAAACCCCCCTCTGATCAGATTCAATCATTGAGGGATCTATCAGACTGTACAAGCTGGTGGCCTGCAACTAATGCAGCCGTGTCCATCTTGGTGGATGTGGAAGGCCCAAGCTCCTGGGAGTCTTGGTCTGGAGGGGGCGGAGCAGCAGTGCCCTGTAAACTATTGGAAATTGGTGTGCAGTGTGTGGGAGCAGCAGTGCCCTGAAAACTATTGGAAATTGGTGTGCAGTGTGTGGGCTGGTAATAAACCCCCCTCTGATCAGATTCAATCATTGAGGGATCTATCAGACTGTACAATCTGGTGGCCTGCAACTAATGCAGCCGTGTCCATCTTGGTGGATGTGGAAGGCCCAAGCTCCTGGGAGTCTTGGTCTGGAGGGGGCGGAGCAGCAGTGCCCTGGCTTTGGGGGCAGACCCGGTAAGGGCTCTTTCACATTAGGGCAGATTTTCTGCGTTTCAACGCAAAGGATAAAGTTTGCGTTACCCAAGGTGAAATGAAAGTCCATAGACTTTCATTTTAGCTTTCACATATAACGCAGCCTTTTTGTGCGTTGCGTTCCACTGCACCCAGGCGCAGTTTTTTGGCCAACGCTAGCTTTATGCGTTACAATGTTAGTCAATGTAAAACGCACACTATGCGCGTTTTTAATCCGTTAACGCAGGCAATCAGTCCCAGAATGCAACAGAGGAACAATGTAGAAAGTTGACAACTAAAAGAAAAAAAAATTACCTGCGTTTTTCTATGTGCAGTAACGCATTGAAAACGGATTAAAAACGCACACTCACTGCAGTGCAACGCATATCAAAACGCAGTAAAAGGCATACAACAAAACGTATGCTTTGAGCGTTCTCCAACGCAAGCTCTGATGTGAAAGAGCCCTAAGAGAGAAAGAGGTGGGCCTGGCAAAAGAAGTGAGAGGAGGGAGACTGACACAGAAAACGGTGCGGCCACGGGGGGATTGGACGTTGGAAAATTCAGATCAACTTTACCGAGAATTGGATGGTGTGTGATAGATTATCACACTGTATTCAACCTGAATAAATTGTATGTAACTATTCAGTTCATACCAAACTTTATTTATTGTTTGTATAGACAACAAAAAGGATATAATTATGAAAGTGTATATGTATATTAAAAAAGATGCCAATAGTGTGGTATGTAATGTGAAAATAATATATATGGAAAAGCGATTGTTAAATAGAATTATAATAAAGTCCTACCTAGGATACAGCCCACTAACCACCATTTCTACCACTGCCCACACAGCTTCCCTTTACCTGCTGTCCCCCATATAACAAGTGCAGGCATCATATCCCCCATATAACAAGTGCAGGCACCATATCCCCCATATAACAAGTGCAGGCATCATATCCCCCATATAACAAGTGCAGGCACCATAGTCCCACATATAGCAAGCGCAGGCATCACAGTCCCACATATAACAAGTGCAGGCATCATATCCCCCATATAACAAGTGCAGGCATTATAGTCCCACATATAACAAGTGCAGGCATCATATCCCACATATAACAAGTGCAGGCATCATAGTTCCACATATAACAAGTGCAGGCATCATATCCCCCATATAACAAGTGCAGCTACCATGTCCCCCATATAACAAGTGCAGGCATCATAGTCCCACATATAACAAGTGCAGGCATCATATCCCCCATATAACAAGTGCAGGCATCATAGTTCCACATATAACAAGTGCAGGCATCATATCCCCCATATAACAAGTGCAGGCATCATATCCCCCATATAACAAGTGCAGCTACCATGTCTCCCATATAACAAGTGCAGGCATCATATCCCCCATATAACAAGTGCAGCTACCATGTCCCACATATAACAAGTGCAGGCATCATAGTCCCACATATACCAAGTGCAGGCATCATATCCCCCATATAAAAGTGCAGGCATCATAGTTCCACATATAACAAGTGCAGGCACCATAGTCCCACATATAACAAGTGCAGGCATCATATCCCCCATATAACAAGTGCAGGCATCATAGTCCCACATATAACAAGTGCAGGCATCATATCCCCCATATAACAAGTGCAGGCATCACAGTCCCACATATAACAAGTGCAGGCATCATAGTCCCACATATAACAAGTGCAGGCATTACAGTCCCACATATAACAAGTGCAGGCATCACAGTCCCACATATAACCAGTGCAGGCATCACATTCCCACATATAATAAGTGCAGGCATCATAGTCCCACATATAACAAGTGCAGGTATCACAATCCCACATATAACAAGTGCAGGCATCATATCCCCCATATAACAAGTGCAGGCATCATAGTCCCAGATATAACAAGTGCAGGCATCATAGTCCCACATATAACAAGTGCAGGCATCATAGTCCCACATATAACAAGTGCAGGCATCATAGTCCCACATATAACAAGTGCAGGCATCATAGTCCCAGATATAACAAGTGCAGGCATCATAGTCCCACATATAACAAGTGCAGGCATCATAGTCCCAGATATAACAAGTGCAGGCATCACATTCCCACATATAACAAGTGCAGGCATCACATTCCCACATATAACAAGTGCAGGCATCATAGTCCCACATAGAACAAGTGCAGGCATCATAGTTCCACATATAACAAGTGCAGGCATCATATCCCCCATATAACAAGTGCAGCTACCATGTCCCCCATATAACAAGTGCAGGCATCATAGTCCCACATATAACAAGTGCAGGTATCACAGTCCCACATATAACAAGTGCAGGCATCATAGTTCCACATATAACAAGTGCAGGCACCATAGTCCCACATATAACAAGTGCAGGCATCATAGTCCCACATATAACAAGTGCAGGCATCATATCCCCCATATAACAAGTGCAGGCAACATAGTCCCACATATAACAAGTGCAGGCATCATATCCCCCATATAACAAGTGCAGGCATCACAGTCCCCCATATAACAAGTGCAGGCATCATAGTCCCACATAGAACAAGTGCAGGCATCATAGTCCCACATATAACAAGTGCAGGCATCATAGTCCCACATATAACAAGTGCAGGCATCACAATCCCACATATAACAAGTGCAGGCATCATAGTCCCACATATAACAAGTGCAGGTATCACAGTCCCACATATAACAAGTGCAGGCATCATAGTTCCACATATAACAAGTGCAGGTATCACAGTCCCACATATAACAAGTGCAGGCATCACAATCCCACATATAACAAGTGCAGGCATCATAGTCCCACATATAACAAGTGCAGGTATCACAGTCCCACATATAACAAGTGCAGGCATCATAGTCCCACATATAAAAAGTGCAGGCATCATAGTCCCACATATAACAAGTGCAGGCAACATAGTCCCACATATAAAAAGTGCAGGCATCATAGTCCCACATATAACAAGTGCAGGCATCATATCCCCCATATAACAAGTGCAGGCAACATAGTCCCACATATAAAAAGTGCAGGCATCATAGTCCCACATATAACAAGTGCAGGCAACATAGTCCCACATATAACAAGTGCAGGCATCATAGTCCCACATATAACAAGTGCAGGCATCATATCCCCCATATAACAATTGCAGGCATCATAGTCCCACATATAACAAGTGCAGGCATCACAGTCCCACATATAACAAGTGCAGGCATCATAGTCCCACATATAACAAGTGCAGGCATCATATCCCCCATATAACAAGTGCAGGCATCATATCCCCCATATAACAAGTGCAGGCATCACAGTCCCACATATAACAAGTGCAGGCATCATAGTCCCACATATAACAAGTGCAGGCATCATATCCCCCATATAACAAGTGCAGGCATCATATCCCCCATATAACAAGTGCAGGCATCATATCCCCCATATAACAAGTGCAGGCATCATAGTCCCAGATATAACAAGTGCAGGCATCATAGTCCCACATATAACAAGTGCAGGCATCATAGTCCCACATATAACAAGTGCAGGCATCACAGTCCCACATATAACAAGTGCAGGCATCACAGTCCCACATATAACAAGTGCAGGCAACATAGTCCCACATATAACAAGTGCAGGCATCATATCCCCCATATAACAAGTGCAGGCATCATAGTCCCACATATAACAAGTGCAGGCATCATATCCCCCATATAACAAGTGCAGGCATCATAGTCCCCATATAACAAGTGCAGGCACCATAGTCCCACATATAAAAAGTGCAGGCATCATAGTCCCACATATAACAAGTGCAGGCAACATAGTCCCACATATAACAAGTGCAGGCATCATAGTCCCACATATAACAAGTGCAGGCATCATATCCCCCATATAACAAGTGCAGGCATCATAGTCCCACATATAACAAGTGCAGGCATCATAGTCCCACATATAACAAGTGCAGGCATCATAGTCCCACATATAACAAGTGCAGGCATCATAGTCCCACATATAACAAGTGCAGGCATCACAGTCCCACATATAACAAGTGCAGGCATCATATCCCCCATATAACAAGTGCAGGCAACATAGTCCCACATATAACAAGTGCAGGCATCACAGTCCCACATATAACAAGTGCAGGCATCATAGTCCCACATATAACAAGTGCAGGCATCATATCCCCCATATAACAAGTGCAGGCATCATATCCCCCATATAACAAGTGCAGGCATCATATCCCCCATATAACAAGTGCAGGCATCATAGTCCCAGATATAACAAGTGCAGGCATCATAGTCCCACATATAACAAGTGCAGGCATCATAGTCCCACATAGAACAAGTGCAGGCATCACAGTCCCACATATAACAAGTGCAGGCATCACAGTCCCACATATAACAAGTGCAGGCAACATAGTCCCACATATAACAAGTGCAGGCATCATAGTCCCCCATATAACAAGTGCAGGCATCATAGTCCCACATATACCAAGTGCAGGCATCATAGTCCCACATATAACAAGTGCAGGCATCATAGTCCCCCATATAACAAGTGCAGGCATCATAGTCCCACATATAACAAGTGCAGGCATCACAGTCCCACATATAACAAGTGCAGGCATCATAGTCCCACATATAACAAGTGCAGGCATCACAGTCCCACATATAACAAGTGCAGGCATCAAAGTCCCACATATAACAAGTGCAGGCATCAAAGTCCCACATACTGTATACCAAGTGCAGGCATCATAGTCCCACATATAACAAGTGCAGGCATCACAATCCCACATATAACAAGTGCAGGCATCACAGTCCCCCATATAACAAGTGCAGGCATCACAGTCCCACATATAACAAGTGCAGGCATCATAGTCCCACATATAACAAGTGCAGGCAACATAGTCCCACATATAACAAGTGCAGGCAACATAGTCCCACATATAACAAGTGCAGGCATCACAGTCCCCCATATAACAAGTGCAGGCATCATAGTCCCACATATAACAAGTGCAGGCATCATAGTCCCACATATAACAAGTGCAGGCATCATAGTCCCACATATAACAAGTGCAGGCATCACAATCCCACATATAACAAGTGCAGGCATCATAGTCCCACATATAACAAGTGCAGGCATCACAGTCCCACATATAACAAGTGCAGGCATCACAGTCCCCCATATAACAAGTGCAGGCATCATAGTCCCACATATACCAAGTGCAGGCATCATAGTCCCACATATAACAAGTGCAGGCATCATAGTCCCCCATATAACAAGTGCAGGCATCATAGTCCCACATATAACAAGTGCAGGCATCACAGTCCCACATATAACAAGTGCAGGCATCATAGTCCCACATATAACAAGTGCAGGCATCACAGTCCCACATATAACAAGTGCAGGCATCACAGTCCCCCATATAACAAGTGCAGGCATCATAGTCCCACATATACCAAGTGCAGGCATCATAGTCCCACATATAACAAGTGCAGGCATCATAGTCCCCCATATAACAAGTGCAGGCATCATAGTCCCACATATAACAAGTGCAGGCATCACAGTCCCACATATAACAAGTGCAGGCATCATAGTCCCACATATAACAAGTGCAGGCATCACAGTCCCACATATAACAAGTGCAGGCATCAAAGTCCCACATATAACAAGTGCAGGCATTAAAGTCCCACATACTGTATACCAAGTGCAGGCATCATAGTCCCACATATACCAAGTGCAGGCATCATAGTCCCCCATATAACAAGTGCAGGCATCATAGTCCCACATATAACAAGTGCAGGCATCACAGTCCCACATATAACAAGTGCAGGCATCATAGTCCCACATATAACAAGTGCAGGCAACATAGTCCCACATATAACAAGTGCAGGCAACATAGTCCCACATATAACAAGTGCAGGCATCACAGTCCCCCATATAACAAGTGCAGGCATCACAGTCCCCCATATAACAAGTGCAGGCATCACAATCCCACATATAACAAGTGCAGGCATCATAGTCCCACATATAACAAGTGCAGGCAACATAGTCCCACATATAACAAGTGCAGGCAACATAGTCCCACATATAACAAGTGCAGGCATCACAGTCCCCCATATAACAAGTGCAGGCATCATAGTCCCACATATAACAAGTGCAGGCATCATAGTCCCACATATAACAAGTGCAGGCATCATAGTCCCACATATAACAAGTGCAGGCATCAAAGTCCCACATATAACAAGTGCAGGCATCACAGTCCCACATATAACAAGTGCAGGCATCATAGTCCCACATATAACAAGTGCAGGCAACATAGTCCCACATATAACAAGTGCAGGCAACATAGTCCCACATATAACAAGTACAGGCATCATAGTCCCACATATAACAAGTGCAGGCATCATAGTCCCACATATAACAAGTGCAGGCAACATAGTCCCACATATAACAAGTGCAGGCAACATAGTCCCACATATAACAAGTACAGGCATCATAGTCCCAGATATAACAAGTGCAGGCATCAAAGTCCCACATATAACAAGTGCAGGCATCAAAGTCCTACATATAACAAGTGCAGGCATCATAGTCCCAGATATAACAAGTGCAGGCATCATATCCCCCATATAACAAAAGCAGTTACTATGTCTCTCATA
The DNA here is from genome assembly GCF_040937935.1 of Hyperolius riggenbachi. NCBI lineage: Eukaryota > Metazoa > Chordata > Amphibia > Anura > Hyperoliidae > Hyperolius > Hyperolius riggenbachi. Next base: position 276,760,111 of record NC_090653.1, read on the forward strand.
TAACTTTTAGACTGTAAGGCCTTTTGGCCAGGGCTCTCTTCCACTTTTGTCTCACAGTGCTGTGTAATGGGTGTGCATACCTCCCCCCTGTGTAAAATATGAATGGTGTGAAAAGGGAAAAACATCCAGTATGCAGCAGTCCTGTGGGATAAATTGCCTTGTTGATGCTAGAGGTCAGAGGAGAATGGGCCAACTGATTCAAGCTGATAGAAGAGCAACGTTGACTGAAATAACCACTTATTACAACCGAGGTATGCAGCAAAGCATTTGTGAAGCCACAACACGCACAACCTTGAGGCGGATGGGCTACAACAGCAGAAGACCTCACCGGGTACCACTCATGTCCACTACAAATAGGAAAAATAGGCTACAATTTGCACGAGCTCACCAAAATTGGACAGTTGAAGAATGTAAAAATGTTGCCTGGTCTGATGAGTCTCGATAGAGTCAGAATTTGGCGTAAACAGAATGAGAACATGGATCCATCATGCCTGGTTACCACTGTGCAGGCTGGTGGTGGTGTAATGGTGTGGGGGATGTTTTCTTGGCACACTTTAGGCCCCTTAGTGCCAATTGGGCATTGTTTAAATGCCACGGGCTACCTGAGCATTGTTTGTGACCATGTCCATCCCTTCAGGACCACCATGTACCCATCCTCTGATGGCTACTTCCAGCAGGATAATGCACCAGGTCACAAAGCTCTAATCCTTTCAAATTGGTTCCTTGAACATGACAATGCTTTCACTGTACTAAAATGGCCCCACAGTCACCAGATCTCAACCCAATAGAGCATCTTTGGGATGATGGAACGGGATCTTCATGCCCTGGATGTGCATCCCACAAATCTCCATCAACTGCAAGATGCTATCCTATCAATATGGGCCAACATTTCTAAAGAATGCTTTCAGCACCTTGTTGAATCAATGCCACATAGCATTAAGGCAGTTCTGAAGGCGAAAGGGGGTCAAACACCGCATTAGTATGGTGTTCCTAATAATCCTTTAGGTGAGTGTATAAGTCAATAATAATAATAAAAAAATGTAACAGTATTGTACGTTGTTTACAAGACTGGATCTACCATAAGGCACTATAGGCACGTGCCTACAGGCGCCTGATGATGGAAAGGTGGCTCACTCCCCTCCCCCAGTGCCTCCCTCCTGACTTCCCTATATAGAGACCTGATGAGAGTGTAGATGAGAGGTTACTCACCCTGTTCTCTGCATTCCAATGACCAGATCTCCCTTCAGCCAGGGGCACCTCTAGCTACTTAAAGTTGATCCGAGATAAACTTTTACTCATTGCATAATTGTGTTCCTTTCATATAGTTTATAGGGCGTTCCTCAAGCCAAATACTTTTTTTTTGTCTGTTTTAATACTCTAATTCCCTATAAACTAAACAAGCCTCGCCCACAGCTTCTCCAGAGTGCCTTGGCACTCTCAGATTCATGTAGCAAGGGCTTATGGAAGCTCAGTCTGGGCAGGAGGAGGAGGAGGTTACTAGCCAGAGATTTCAGGGGAAGAGGGGAGTGAAGTTTTCACAGGCTGAGGGCTGGAGATACAGATCAGCTTGCCTGCGTGCAATGTGACAAACCGAACATGGCTGCCCTCATTGTATCACAGGAATAAATGATCATAAATTGTTGAAGCGGTTTGCAGCTAGATATGCTGTGTAAACTATCTAAACTTTAGACAAGATATATAGACAAGTTACTTGTTATAATTAGTTTTTCATCTCGGATCCGCTTTGTCAGAAGGGGGTATTTCTGACAAAACCCCCCTGTAAGTAGCAATGCGGAGATTAGTGGTAATTGTAATACTAAACAGAGAATGATGATGGCAGGAGATATTGATTGATGTACTGAGATGTTACATTCCCCTGTAAGTAGCAATGTGGGTATCAGTGGTAACTGTAATGCTAAACAGAGAATGATGATGGCAGGAGATATCGATAGATGTTACAGAGATGTTACATCCCCCTGTAAGTAGCAATGTGGTGTCAGTGGTAATTGTAATACTAAACAGAGAATGATGATGGCAGGAGATACTGATAGATGTACAGAGATGTTACATCCCCCTGTAAGTAGCAATGTGATGTCAGTGGTGATTGTAATACTAAACAGAGAATGATGATGGCAGGAGATACTGATAGATGTACAGAGATGTTACATTCCCCTGTAAGTAGCAATGTGGGTATCAGTGGTAACTGTAATGCTAAACAGAGAATGATGATGGCAGGAGATATCGATAGATGTTACAGAGATGTTACATCCCCCTGTAAGTAGCAATGTGGGTATCAGTGGTAACTGTAATGCTAAACAGAGAATGATGATGGCAGGAGATACTGATAGATGTACAGAGATGTTACATTCCCCTGTAAGTAGCAATGTAGTGATCAGTGGTAACTGTAATGCTACACAGAGAATGATGATGGCAGGAGATACTGATAGATGTACAGAGATGTTACATTCCCCTGTAAGTAGCAATGTAGTGATCAGTGGTAACTGTAATGCTAAACAGAGAATGATGATGGCAGGAGATATTGATTGATGTACAGAGATGTTACATTCCCCTGTAAGTAGCAATGTGGGTATCAGTGGTAACTGTAATGCTAAACAGAGAATGATGATGGCAGGAGATATTGATTGATGTACAGAGATGTTACATTCCCCTGTAAGTAGCAATGTGGGTATCAGTGGTAACTATAATGCTAAACAGAGAATGATGATGGCAGGAGATATTGATTGATGTACAGAGATGTTACATTCCCCTGTAAGTAGCAATGTGGGTATCAGTGGTAACTGTAATGCTAAACAGAGAATGATGATGGCAGGAGATATTGATTGATGTACAGAGATGTTACATTCCCCTGTAAGTAGCAATGTGGGTATCAGTGGTAACTGTAATGCTAAACAGAGAATGATGATGGCAGGAGATATTGATTGATGTACAGAGATGTTACATTCCCCTGTAAGTAGCAATGTGGGTATCAGTGGTAACTGTAATGCTAAACCGAGAATGATGATGGCAGGAGATATTGATTGATGTTACAGAGAGGTTACATCCCCCTGTAAGTAGCAATGTGGGTATCAGTGGTAACTGTAATGCTACACAGAGAATGATGATGGCAGGAGATATTGCTAGATGTACAGAGATGTTACATACCCCTGTAAGTAGCAATGTGGGTATCAGTGGTAACTGTAATGCTACACAGAGAATGATGATGGCAGGAGATATCGATAGATGTACAGAGATGTTACATACCCCTGTAAGTAGCAATGTGGGTATCAGTGGTAACTGTAATGCTAAACAGAGAATGATGATGGCAGGAGATATTGATTGATGTACAGAGAAAGTACAGAGATGTTACATTTGAAAAATCCATATAAAAAAGTAAAGGTGTTCATATTAAAAATAAAAATATCAAAAGTTTATTATTGAGTGAAATGTTTTTCAATGCAATCAACTTTTTTACCATACCCAATTTTTTTTTTTACGAAATTGCATTACTCAAACACACGTGTGCGGTACTTCTGACTGCTTCCTCTGAACTTTGTCTCAAATGAAAAAAATTGATTGTTTTCATTGAATCAAAAAAAATTTTTTAAACCAACCAAACTTCACCCCCACTTGAAGAACTATATACTGGAAAGTCCCTGTTATCTGGAACTCAGGCAGCCGAATGTCTAAACTTACCGACATGCCTGAGGATAATGGGGTTCAGCTTTTGGGGTTTTTGGAGCAGCAGAAATGACTGCCCGACATCCAGGCGCCATCTTGTTCACATTCTGCAGATCTCAGCAGCTTTCCAACGTCCATGCACGGCTCCTGGTGTGTCACCTGACCAGCACCGGGTCACGTGACATGCTAGGAGCTGTACACTGAGGACCATTGGTTCAAGAAACCGGCAAGCACATGTATCTGGCTTCAACCAATCTCCCACATACTGGGGGTCTTGCTGTATAAATATTATTGTTGTTGTTGAAGTGCTCCTTTAACACAAATAGGCAGTGACCACAAGACCAAAATTTTACAATCAAGTTCATTTACAAAATAGATTTCAAGCAACGGTACAAACATCATATGTCAGCGCCAGTCTTATAGCGATATGCCACTGCTGTTCAGTGACAGAAACAGGCGGGCTGCCGTTGCTGAACCCCTAAAAAAAGATTAGATGAAGACCCCCACCAGCAATGCTAATCCTCTGGCTTTGATCCTCATGTTGAAGGTATCCTTTTACAGTATATCTATCATCAGAGAAATAGGACAGGTAGTGCTTTCCATGTGTCCATGATCAAATCAAACAGCCAGCGATTTCTAGAAAGGATTTTCATTACATATTTCATACACATTTCTGATTGTCCTCTCCTCTCTACAAGGTTTCCTGCTCCAATATATCCTTATATGAGCTTTTTGTGTAAAGAATCGCCATTGCTCCTCATTGCCTGGCAGTGTGAGAAGTCTTCACAGACTACACGCATAGTAACTTATGAGCAGGACTTTGTAAACAGGCAAACATTCAGCTAGGAGGGGATCACAGAGAACGAGGAGAGAGTTCGGGACGTTCCCAGTTCTGGTTTAGCTTAGACTTTTGTGGAAACTGGTCTGTATTGTGGTTTTGTGGAAATGGTAAACTGAAGTGAAACAAGAAAGAATATTTACCTCAGATAAGATCTATTTACTGGTTCTCATGAAAATGGCAGGTACGGTTATTAGCGCCACTCATCCTCCTTTTAATTGCTCCCTATGAGAGGGGGTGTGGCTTCTGGGAGCCAGCTGTCTTCTTTTCCAATGTTCCTCCAGGGAGGTGCTGTGGAAAGGGCGGTGGCCCTTTGTATTAGTCAGAGGGTATAGTTAAAATAAAACTTCAAAACCTTTTAATTAAAATAACAGTTTTGTAGCTATTGTGCACCTATGTGCTGGGATAACAGGCCCCGCAGTGAGAGCGCACTTCTGTTTAGGGATGATTAATGAGATGCAAACTGTTCCGAAATTATGCAAATGTTTATGCAAATTTATGCAGTTTGAAAACGGACCAATTAATTTAAACTCAGGTTCAAATTGACTGGTCCATTTTCGAGCTGCATATAGTTGCATATAAATTTGCATCAACTCGGAAAAATTTGCATAGCTGTGATCAACCCTACTGCTGATGGACCTCTCTCTGTTTTGCCGCTTACGCACTGGGCTTGTGTCGATGGATTATAAATTGGAGATGATTTTCGTGATAAGATCTTTGGAAATCAATTGTGAGTACAGGTGTCCCACTAAGTCCTATAGGACTGGAGGCCACGGAGCCGCATTCTGTCCTGATCGCAGCAGAGGAGGACAGCGATGTCAGGGTCTCCTGGACACAATAGAATGTCAGCTGACATGATCAGGAATGGTTTTTGTTTTAAACTCTCTCTGAGGTAAGGGAGGACAATTTCTGCTGCAAAACGTTTGAATACATTTTTTTCATCTGCAATGGATCACGTGGGGAAGGGTTTGACTGTACACAGGCGGAGGCGTTGGCAGGTGATGACCTTGCAGCTTCCAGTTAGGTGCTTCCGTCTGTTGCTCGCCGCCCCCCTCTCTGTGACTTGCAGGCAGAGTGGATTTACAACTTAGAGGCCTGTAGGCACAGGCGTCCAGGTGCCTTAAACTCCACCCCCGAACACAGGCCACACCCCCACGTAAAAATATTCTAAACTCTTATCCCTTACTTATGTCACGAACTGTCCTCAGAATCTTACACTCTAATCACTGCCTCGTGTCCTCCTCAGTGGCATGAGACAAGGATTAGGGTGCAAGTGCCTGAGGTTCGTGATATGAGGCAGGGATCACACTGTAAGCTCCTGAGGTCAGTGATCTAAGGAGGAGGGGCCGCCTCGCCCACATAAGGCGCCTGTAGGCACGTGCCTACAGTGCCTTATGGAAAATCCAGCCCTCCGTGCAGGTAAGGCCTGGCATTTGATTTTCATCCCGTGCCCACATGTACACAGTGCTACCCACTGGCCATCAAGCACAAGGCGGGGCTCCACTTTACAGCTAAGAGTGGACAATGCTTTAAAAACATAAAAATATAAAAAAAGGCAAGCAATAACAACACAAATTACAATGATTAAAAGCAAAGTACAGTATTGAATACAGTCGATAACAAGCTAGTAATTCTGTCTCGCATGCACATTTAATGCAAATTATAAGATGCTTGGAATTGGGCGAATCAAAATCAGCAGGAAGTGGGTATGGATTGGCCAAAGCCCGAGCATAAATTTACATAAAATTTGCATGTGAGGCGGAATTATCTTATTGACCATCTGTAACATTTATTATAAAATAATACAATATACGGTAGATCATTTTCAAATAGTCATAAACAGAGGCTTGTGAAGGAGGGGCCTGCAGAAAAACATGGCAGATACTGAGAGGTGGGCGGGGTGGAGGAGGTGACAGAGCCGCCATATTGGCACAGCGGTGAGACGAGGTCATGTCGCAGAACTCTGATGTACGTACAACTCTCTCCTGAAATCTCCAAACATCTCCAGTCAGAAATCACACACGATCCTTAAAGGACAACTGAAGTGAGAGGAATATGGAGGCTGCCATATTTATTTCCTTGTAAAAAATGCCAGTTGCCTGCCAGTCCTCCTGATCCTCTGCCTCTAATACTTTTGGCATACAGCATTTCGGGTACTCTGACTCAGATTTGACTGGATTAGCCATATGCTTGTTTCAGGGTTTTGACTCAGATACTTTTTATGCCAAAAGATCAACAGGATAACCAGGCAACTGGCAGTGTTTACAAGGAAATCAGTATGGCAGTCTCCATATTCCGCTCACCTCAGGTTCCCTTTAAACCTGGCTAAACACCGTCTGCTGTTAAGTTGTAAAAGTCTGCAGCCTACACAGGGGTCATAATAGAATATATCGGGGGGTCGATGAAAGATTAGTGAAATAGGAGCTGTCCCGGTTGCCGTCACATCAGACGCCTGCGGTGAGAAATGATATTTAAAGGTCAACTGAAGTGAGAGGGCCAAGAAGGCTTCCATATTTATTTCCTTTAAAGAGTGGCGAAAATCTTAAAATTTAAAACATACACAAATAAGAAGTACATTTCTTCCAGAGTAAAATGAGCCATAAATTACCTTTCTCCTATGTTGCTGTCACTTACAGTAGGTAGTAGAAATGTAACATTACCGACAAATTTTGGGTTAGTCCATCTCTTCATGGGGGATTCTCAGCAAGGCCCTTATTATTTATAAAGACATTGCCTGAAAATGATTAACCGTACACCATTTTGGCAGTTGGACGGAGCAACTGCCATTCACCAAGTGCTTTTAAAAATAAAGAAACCCCTAAGAACCCCCCATGAGGAGATGGGCTGGTCCAAAACCTGTCGGTAGTGCCGATTCCTATTACTTACTGTAAGTGACAGCAACATAGGAGAAAAGCCATTTATGGCTCATTTAACTCCGTAAGGAACGTACTTCTTTTTTGTATAGGTTTACATGTATTTTAAATTTTCAGACTTTCGCGACAGAGGTTTTTAAAAATAACCTAAAAAAAACCAAAAGCACAGCCACTAATTCACTCACCCATCAGCCGCTCTCAATGAGATCTGATATGAGCCAGCCGAAGAGGTAAATCCTAAATCCCCTAACCCAGTGATCTGCAAACTAGGCTCTCCAGCTGTTAAGGAACTACAAGTCCCACAATGCATTTCCCTTTATGAATGTGGCTGTCATACTCCTGCAATGCATTGTGGGACTTGTAGTTCCTTAACAGCTGGAGAGGCAAGTTTGCAGATCACTGCCCTAACCTTAGACGGATGTTAATTAGTCAGGATAGCCTCTTTGGAGATGTTTGGTAGATTTCATCTTCTAATATATTATAGTTGGGGAGCGGTATATGTTACGGCCCATCTTTGGGAAAAATACATAAAGACCAAGCTGGGGGAGGGGGGGGGGGGGAAATTCAAAATGGTAAGGATTCTGCATGCTAATTTAAGGCAAACTATACGCTTAGGATTGGGCCAATGAAAAGGAAGCATGAATTTATAAACATAAAAATCGCCCTTACTCTGCAGATTCTTCTGCTAATGATCGGCAGGGGCTCCCTGTGTACATCAGCAGGTCCAGAAGTCACTTCCTCTGGCCACTAGAGGTCGCCATTTAGTAAACGGGATACATGACTCATTCTGCATAATGGAGAACCTGTTTCCTGCACGCTGAACAGTGACTCCTAGTGGCTAAAGTCTTGCCCATAGAAATGCCTTCCTACACTATTCAAAACTACAATCAGTCAAGGAGATGCAAATATTTCTGACTTGCATGCAGATTTAATTCAAATTGCATGCAGTTAGGAATAAACCAATCAATTACACTTCCTGAAAATGTTGATTGGCCCACTCTCAAGCAGCACACAATTTTTTGCATTCAGTTTACATGCAAGCCAAAGTTCTTTGCATCTCATCAACTATCTCTATTCTAAACCTGAATTTCTTCCATGGATGAGGCAATGCAGAGCGGACATTTGTTTCGATAGGAGCGATAAAGTTTTGTGCAGTATAACAACAGGTGTGCCACTTGCAAGGGACGCGTAGGATTTGATATTGCACAAGTAAAGCGTATCATCTCACGTTTGCCATTATTTGCCAAAGCACAGATGGAATTTGTGGCCCCATAGATTGGATCGCTTTGGGTCGGTGTCATCAGAGACCCTGAGGGACGGACTGGTAGAAATTCTCGCCGTGGTCTTGTAGGACATCCTTGAATTGAGCGACCACTCGGCCAAAGTGTGAGCCTTCCCAGAAGACCTTCCCACACTGGCTGCAGCAGTAGAAGAGGGATACCTTCTCCAACAGTCCCTCGGGGACGGAGTCTAGCTGCATCTGAGCTCCGCTGGGGAGGGCCAAAGAGCCGGGGGCGAGGCCCAGATCCATCATCCACAAAAAATCCTGCTTGTCATCTGATGATTCTGACATGCCGGCAGTGCGAGGCTCCAAACCATCTGTAAAGGAAATGAATAAATAATTATAGCAAAGGCTCACAGTAGGTATGTGAGAGTTCTTTTCCCTAATTGGCTCTGGACTTAATGGTGTCTCTTCGCAAAATAGAGATTAGTCCTGTGACAGTCATGGCTGAGATTTGCACATAGAGATTGTTATGATAGTCAATTTGCATAAAAAAAAGTTTAGAGTGCTTTGCACACTTTCACTTTTTAAAGGACCACCATCGCGAAAAATTATAACATTTAAAATGCGTGTAAACCTATACAAATAAGCAGTATTTTACTCCAAGAGTAAAATAAGCCATACATTACTTTTCTCCTATGTTGCTGTCACTTACAGTAGGTAGTAGAAATCAGACAGAGCCGACAGGTTTTGGACTAGTCCATCTCTTCATGGGGGATACATTGAGGCTACTTACACACCAAGACCTTGCGTTTTAGGGGACGTTATGGTCACATAACGTGCCCCTAACACAACGTATGGTGGTGTAAAAGTTGGATGTCAGATTGAGCTGCGTTATGTGGCTCTCAAAGCAGCCGCTCCAGGTTAGTGATAGGAAGTCCGGATCTTTTTAAGGATTCGGATCATTTGAATCGAATCATTGAAAAGATTCGGATCTTTGAACCGAATCATTTGAATCATTTTACTAGGGAAGCAGACTGGGTGAAATGACTGGCAGGACAGGACTTTTCCTGCACTGTACATTCTGTATGTTCCTGTTTCTTCCAGACAGACATCCACTGCGAACCGAATCTTTCATTGTGATGATCCGGATGATTCGACTCACAAAAAAGATCCGGATCAAATGAGTGATTCGTTCATGATCTGGACAACACTACAGTCCTACCAGGAGTCTCTGCAGTGCAGTGAATATTAATTAGCCATGTGGCTGGCTGAGGAGGAGGAGGGGAGACCTCCTCCTCCAACATTACTGAGCATGTGCAAGCAGTCTAACGCGGCTTAGATGAGTATAACATACAGCATGCAGCACTTTGTTTAAACGTGCTGCGTTACTAACGCAACGTGGGCACTGTGAACAGCACATTTGATTTTACAGTGCTGTGAGTTAGGCTGCGTTACTGGCTGCTGTAACGTGGGACTTTAACGTCCCACTGTGAAACCAGCCTGAGGATTCCTGTCTGAATTTAGGCAGTACTTCCTTATTTCCAGAAGGGTGGGGCTTCCTTTATGATAACAGTAGATCACATGATCAGTCTAATGAGACTTCTGCAGGGATGTATGCGCAGTGCTGGCCACAAAGAGTTCATCTGGAAGCAGAAGCCTAAAAGGGGAGGAGTCGGTCTATTTTTATTAGTGACAGACTGGCTGGTGCCTCTGCCTAGCTCCTCCCTGGGTGATCATGTGATGGGCAGGAGGGTTCCAACAGTTAGACTAATCAAGCTGACAATTAGTAATACTCAATGAGATGCAAATAGTAAGAGTGCAGGAAGTGGGCGGTGTCTAGGCTGCTGACCAGGTATTTTACAAGGGATTTACTGTATGTAAACAACCTGTGTATTTATAGGATGTATGGCCAGGCATTAACATTTTTTTCCACTGAGAATCGCAACAGTAATTCCCCTGTAAACAAGTGAGAAAAGGTTTTGAATTACCGGATTACAAACATTTTTTTAAAAAAAATCACATAGAACCACTTCCGCTATGAGGAGATTTGTGGGCGCCCCCGATGACCACAAAGTAAATGCAATTGTAGGAAAACCGATGATTGTGTTTAGTTAAAAATCCCATTGCGCCCAATCTCTGCAGTGGGGAATGGGCCCTGCGATTATAGTGATAAACGTGGTGTGTCCTTGCGATTTTCGAAATGTACCCCACGTCCAATCTGCTTTTTGGATTGGAATAAGCTCAGTGTTGAAGGGCTGTCAGGTTTGGTTGTCACTCATGTGAGTTGGGAAGTGGACAGACTTTCATGCACACGCTAAAGCGAGAAGGGAAATTTGGGCGCCGGAGGTGGCGCAGAAGTCTGGGCGTCTTATAGTCACTCATATTAATTGCAGCTATAAAGGGAAAACTGGGTACTGGAAGTGCCCGATAAGTGTAGCCGCAGTTTGTATAGCGCACTGCCCCGGGGTGGAGGTCAGTTAGTCATCGGTGAGGGAGTTCGGTTAGGCACCGGTTGGGGAGAAGCGTTTGGAGGTCGGATAAGGTTAGGCATCGGAGGGAGAGGTTCAGTTAGGGTTAGGCATTGGCAGGGGGTTCAGTTAGGGATCAGTGGGGGTGTTCGATTAGGCATCGGTTGGGGAGGAGAGTTTGGAGGTCGGATAAGGTTAGGCATTGGTGGGAGAAGTTCAGTTAGGGTTAGGCATTGGCAGGGGGTTCAGTTAGGGATCGGTGAGGGAGTTCGGTTAGGCATCGGTTGGGGAGGAGGATTTGCAGGTCGCATAAAGTTAGGCATTGGTGGGAGAAGTTCAGTTAGGGTTAGGCATTGGCAGGGGGTTCGGTTACGGATCAGTGGGGGAGTTCGGTTAGGCATCGGTTGGGGAGGAGGGTTTGGAGGTCGGATAAGTTTAGGCATCGGTGGGAGAAGTTCAGTTAGGGTTAGGCATTGGCAGGGGGTTCGGTTACGGATCAGTGGGGGAGTTCGGTTAGGCATCGGTTGGGGAGGAGGGTTTGGAGGTCGGATAAGGTTAGGCATTGGTGGGAGAAGTTCAGTTAGGGTTAGGCATTGGCAGGGGGTTCGGTTAGGGATCAGTGGGGGTGTTCGGTTAGGCATCGGTTGGGGAGGAGGGTTTGGAGGTAGGATAGAGTTAGGCATCGGAGGGAGAGGTTCAGTTAGGGTTAGGCATTGGCAGGGGGTTGAGTTAGGGATCAGTGGGGGTGTTTGGTTAGGTATCGAGCAGGTTGGTTAGGGTAAGACATCTGTTTCGGTGGAGGGTTTGGTGGTCGATTAGAGTTACAGGATCCAGCAAGCTCATGGTGAACCAGAACTTCCAGGAGTGTGTAAGGGGCTAAAGAGAGACCAAAAAGCCTCCTTACAAAAATTATATGAAAAACAGAATTTTTCATATCACCTTAGTAAGAGGGCTTTTCGGTCTTTTTTATCCCCTTACACACTCCTGGGAGTTCTGGTTCCCCATGAGCTTGCTGGGAAATCTGTAACTCTGGGTTTTTCAAGTCCTACTCCATAGAGCCACATTAATCCATGCCATGCACTGATGAGGATCAACCAATCCAAAACAGTCTGTATGCATGTTGGATTGTTGTGGCTCTGCACAATTAACAAGCTGACACATCATTGCATTCTGGAGGTGTGGCTTACTT